>NC_142527.1:17655200-17667700 GCF_964205215.1 Stylophora pistillata | reverse complement strand
TAAGCGAGATGCAAACAAATCAATGCTTGGCTGACCAAGTCGCTTGGTTATTGACTGGTATATTTTTGACTCTAGCTTCCATTCAGTATGGTCATTAAAGTGCCTAGATTCTCTATCTGCTTCAGAGTTTTCACATCCTGGCAGATGTGAGGCACTTAACCAGATGTTATGTTCAACACAATAATCCCATATGTGTTTTGTGACTGAGTTGCAGTCGGGGGACTATGAGCCACCCATATTGTTGATATAACAAACTGCGGTGGTATTATCACATTGAACCCGAATGTGCAAATTAGCACATTCTCCACATAAAGCCTTTAACGTTAAGAGTACAGCCAATAATTCTAGATAGTTAATGTGATGGGGTGCTTCCTGTTGGTTCCACCTCCTCCCTGTTCTCTGGTCTCCCCTCACACCTACCCAGCCATGGGTAGAGGCATCAGTTTGAATGAGGAGTTCTGGTTCACCATGAGAAATAAGTTTGTTTGAGGTGTCCACATTAGTTATCCACCAATTGAGTTCTGCCCTAGAACTGGGGGAGAGGGTCATTGAAGACCCAAAGTTGCCTTTGTTTTCTCTCAAGGCATTAGATTTATCTCTTTCAAGACTGCGATAGTGTAAAGGGCCAAGTTCTACCCCTGGCAAACTTGACACTAGCAGCCCAATGACCTCTGCCACTTGTTGGACTGTGCAGTTCTCTTTGTTAACTAGGTTGAGACAGGCATTTTTCAGTTTCTCCTTTCGGCTGTCAGTAAGCTGCACAGTCATTGTGATTAAGTACAAACCCCAGGCATTTCAAGACCTGAGATGGTACAAGCACTGATTTTTCTTCGTGAATAGGAAACCCAAGTTTCCTGAGCAAAATAACAGTTTCTAGTACATTTTCATAACATTCCCCGTATGAGGCTCCTTGAAGGTAGCAATCATCTATGTACGAGGAAGACAAATAACCTTTTTGCCTGAGTACATTAAACACTGGTTTTAACAGTTTAGTAAAGATTCTAGGGGCGGATATGCCAACCCATTTGGTAGGCAGGTATATTGATACAATTTGTCCCGCCACATGAATTTCAAGTATTTTTGATGTTCTATGGCAATTGGCACTGTATAGTATGCATCTCTTATATCAACAGATGCCACAAAACATCCTTGGGTCATTAGATCTGTCACTGTCTTGAGTGAGTCCATTTTGAAGTGCCGGTAAACAATGAACTGGTTTAACTCCTTTAAATTTAGGATCATCCTGTAGTCCACTCTATTCTTTTTGAGTCTAAGGAAAATGGATGATACAAATTCTCCCTGAGAGTGAGGAGACTCCACAATTACACCTTCATTAAGGAGTTTAACAATTTCAGAATCTATAATAGCAGATTCGGTATCATTGAATTTAATGACCTTATAACCCAGTTCCTGTACTGGGGATACATCATCTACGAACTCTAAATGACAGTGCTCAACCCAATCTAAGACTTCTGGGTCGTCAGTTATATCTCTCCATGCTGGGACAAATTGTTGCAATCTACCAGCTCGAAAATAACTTGTGCTATAGCTTACTTCATTTAAGGGGTTTTCTGGCCCTATTTGTTTGGCCTCCTCCCCTCGTCCTTTTTGTTCTAAGGGGGGCCGGGCCTTTTCCAGTTTAAATGTTTATTGATCTGAGTGCCTGGACCACGCGAGGAGTACTTGTAGCCAAATCCTTTGGACTTTGCATGTTTGTAACCTCTGTATCCATTGCTTTTGTGGCCTTCCACTTTGGGGTTAAGCTTTTTGCTGACCTTGGTCGCTTCCGCGAGATCTTTCAGTTGTTTAGACAAGTCGGCATCATTGCTAAACAAGAAGTCTGTGAATGGGACCGAGCTGGAGCACAAATGCTTGTAGTCTTCGTTTACCTCTGGCTTGATGTTCTCCCGGCGCTGCATGTTTAACTCGAAATTAGCGGCACCTATCAGAGCAAAGGCATCAGTGGCCGCTCTTATTAAATCAGGGGCATCCAAGGCATCTTTGCGAATTTTATCCCGTGCCTGCACAAGTTTCTCAGCCATAGAAACTACAGGAATGAGCCCTTTGACAAGGTTGGATTGCACTCGTTGCAACTTGATATCAGCAGACCTCGTGTCTGGTTTAAGTTTATCCCAAAGTAGATGGTTGACCTTCGTGCTGGTGAGACATTCACAGTTTTCTGGCGTATTATAGCGATTCTGTGTCGCCGTCAAAACTTCGTCCGTAAGCTTTTCTCTCATTAAGCCATGGACAATTTTGGCGATCTGCTCATTTATAGCAGGAGCCTTCTTTTGATCAAGTTTGAGATCGTTCGCAATACCTGACAGTAGGTCAATTTCCCCATCAGGAACATCACGCTGAGATTCATAGCTCTGATTTATCAGAGTGTTAATGCTCTGCTCAGTTGTTTGAGAACTTGTAGGCTTTTTAGTCCCACTATTTGACACTGCGGACCCAGATTGCTGGTTTTTGTCCGACTGCTGTGTGGATCGTTGGTCCATGTAGGCGGCTATTTTTAACTGTTCTTCAGTTTCAGCATTTTCCTCTAAAGAACCTTCCTCGATTGCGAGGTGGTCAATGGTGTCCTTCATCTGACCGAGGGATTCAGTCATGATAAACTTCAGTGAAGTGATGGAAGAAACTAGCAGCTCGCTCATGGAACTGATGGCCGCGACGATGGCCGACTCGCTGTTGCTTGGCGCAGCGCTATTTTTAGCAAGTTGAGATTCTGTCATTTTCAGCTCTATTGACGATTTTTTGCTTCCAGTTTGGTACGTAGACACCTTCTAATGTACCTCACGGCTAAATTGAGAAAAATTTTCGAATTAACTGTCCTTACAGAGCGCCTGGTTTTAGCTGACCGACTCGAGCAAAGGCGGGAAGTGCACTGACCACTTGAGCGGCTGGTGCTTTCTCACGTGACTTCGTAGTGCGTATGATGACGAGGCAGAACTATAAATAAAAGCTATAGGGCGAAAAATTCAAAATCTGCTGCTTAAACCATGAAAGTATTTATTAATGTAGAATCATCAAATCATGAATGAGATGCCCATCTTCCTTTCTCTCGTTCCTCGGCGCTTCCGACTGGTCCATAATGCCTTCGATTCCTAACTTGTGGGACGTGCGAAATGATTAGTTGATCCTCGGTTTACCGCAAAATATTCTTATCACATCATTTTTCCACGGTTACCTTCCATCAAATTTTTCTCATGTAAGATAAGCCATTGAGGCAATCGCACATTCTGGTCAGGTGCGAGAAAAGTGCAGCCTTCAAGTCAGAGGAACATTAAAAATGTCTCCCGGACATTCATGTAATTAAAAACATTAAATTGAATTGTATTTATTCTTATTCTTGTTATAGTCTTGCTGGGAAGTAAGACAAAAAGACAATCAAGGGTAAACATGACGAGATATTTTTCCATAATGCTACAAACATCTAAATTTAAAAACGTTCAGCTCCCTGGGTGAGTGTTTACAAAATTTTCCAACAGAAGTTCAATATTGCTTAGGAACAATTTTCAGTTTCTTTGACGTACATTTCCGTGCACCGTTTATTCATCTTCAACAAAAATCCATCATCTCTAGAAAAAAAGCTCTTCTGTTTGGTTGAGGTTTCGTCGTATTATTTTGAGGTAACGGAGGTACGATTATATTGTCATTTAAATCATTTCTTTGTAAATTTCATTGTCTACTTCAAACCAACCAATCCTTATTACTGTTTATGATCTTGAAATGTGCGTCAGACTGAAGCGCGTATGATAACTCCAATAAATAATTTTAAGTGAGAAATATTTCAGTGATATACATTTGAAGACTAATCAGACAAAACTGCTAGTAACGGAAACTTCTATCAAGTTGCCACTCACAAAATGAGGTATTCGAAGGAGAAAAAAACAGGGTTCATGGATATCACCTAATCATAACAATGGTCCAATTAAAATGATTCAATTCAGTTCGAACTCTTTCCGAGAAGTATTTTCCGTTCCTGGGTTCATTTTTGGGAAAATTACTCAAGTGGCTTGCGGCCGAGAAGAAAATGCGACCTTTACAATTGAAGTGATATGTTACAGTCTCGCAGAAAGTTTGAGTGAAATTAACGCAGGCATTTTCATTACTGCACTTGTTCCTATTCATCATGGCTGAGAGTGTAACAACAAAGCCTAAAACTGTACACTGGAAATAGAATTAAAGGTAGACTCCTGGGTTCAATCACTGACAAGAGAATTGACAAATTGTTACAGCCACAAGGTTATTGTTTCGAAAATGAAAATTTGGAACAATGTCGAAAAGCAGCAAGAAATGTACCATAAATGAGACACAAAGGAATTATATAAATGTAACACAGATCCGGCAACCCTAATATTTAATCCTAACACCTTGTGTGGTTTTTCTCCTCGAACCAGATACTGCGGAAATGCCATTGAAGATCTTTGTGATGGGTTTTCTTATATCATGTATTCCTGAAATCAAAGGAGGTAACAGTATTTGGTGTTTTATTCTGTTGTACCATGATGTTCGTTTGTGGAACGAATTCGTCTCAGTTACGTTAAACCGACCTAAAATAGTTTTGATAGCGAGTAAGAACAAAGGAAAGTTTCAAAAATAGTCAGTGATAGCTGCAGGACTCAAAGTAAAACAAGACTGAAAACTTCCGGAAGCGAAGGAAAACACGAATTTTACATTACATTTGTTAAGGGGGTGCACCGAGTTTTCTTGACTGATGGCACAGCAAAAAGTAAAACAATTGATACAATCCCCGTTTATTCAAATTGTCAATTGAAAAGCTTTCAGGTTTGGTGGACTGAAGGGGCACTGAACTAGCAAAGGTCATGCGATATTCCTTGCACTGTCTTACTTTGAAAAGGAACAGCTGTGAGATCATTTAAATCAGGATATGTTTTGCAACTGAACTTGAAAGTACTTTCTCTGTACGTAGGAAAGGACCCTTGTTCGTCATATACAAAGCTAGCCGAATCGGACAGAGAAAAGACATTTACCCAAGATGAGGGAAAAAGTGATGCGGCGGATTTAAAGCCTAACAAATGGTACCGTTTTATCGATGATGCAGGATTCAAATTGGCAAACAGGTAAATCTCCCATCCTTTGCTTGAACAGAACGGCGTTAGTATCAAGGTGACTGAGGGGTTGCCGTACCAGACTCCGGAATTCATTCCATGCTTGGGTCATGGGTGTCGTGCTCTTCGATGAAACAATCTTCCCACGATACCTTTCCTAAACCACTGAGGACAACAAATTGGTGCCGGAAAATTGTCATGGAGCCCTGACGAAATACTTAGGAGCGAATGTTACCAACGGTCAAACATTTGGTGGCAACAGCAAAAAAAAAAACGATTCGGCTCATATTCTCAAGTTAGGTGGGCCTTATGGTGAAACAAAGCACTGCATACTTCGTTTGGCTGAATATCGATTTATTTTCGAGAAAATCGATAAAAGCTGAATTTCGCCCAAATGCCGCTTTTGAAGCTCGAAATTTCAAGCAAATCTCGGAGCGTCCCGCCACGAATTGAAAACACTTGGACCGATAAAAAACTGCCAAATCTTTAAAAACAACATCAATGCATATGTTCACAGCGATTTGAGCAGTTCTCGATCGTTTATTTACACAATCTAATTGAATTTAACCGACCGTCCTTCTTCTGGCAAGATTAAGAATAAGTCAAAAGTAACCCGTTATTTAACTAGGTGCTATACAAAATAATCGACGGAAAATCTGGCTTTTGGAAGGCTGCGAAGTGTGGTTCTTTTCGATCTCCAAAGGATTTTTTGGGGAAATGATTCAGTGCGATTTAATCAAATTTCAAAGTTGGATAAAATGAGCTGATTTGACGATGCCGTCAGTTGTTCGAAAATGTTCACATTCACACGCAAACTCAATTGTGTCGCATTTTACATCCAATCTACAGCTTATTTAACATAATAATCTTACCGTCCATATTGCTGAATCACAAAAGGAGATTGCAGTCCTAAAATTGTTGCATTGCTCCCTCAATAGCAAAAGAACTTGGTAGGATAGTCAACACATCCTGATAATGATTGTTTACAAAGCGTATCTCGGGGTTTCTCTATTCCCATTTCGTTGAAATGCTTCGCGTAAGAGATCTTTGTTTAAATATAAGTCTACAACCAAACCGTGAACCAAATGTAAGCGGAATGTTGCTAGCTCAGAAACATGTTTCTCGCGTGCAGAATAACGCTAATTAATTCAAAATGAGATCTACTGAAATAAAACGCAGAAATAAAACATTGGACTGTGAAGCACCTGGCTACAGGAACTAAGGTCGTGTGTTACATATACGAAACAGGAGCAAACAAATTATCTAACTCCGATCATAATTTAATGCATCATAATTGAATGTTTCGTGGTACTTCGGGGGATAAAGCTCATTTTAGGACAAAAAAAGAGCGAAAGATCTGCAAAGGGCCCATCATACATCACTGCAGATGTGCGACAAAGAAAAGTGTAGTGTTTGAATATTTGTTTATTTAAAGGAAGTTTTATAAGGGTCAAACCTGGAAAACCACAACTTTCGCTGAAATGTTTGTAAAAGCCAACATTCAACAGCTTCATATTTATACTACTTCTTCTCCAGAGACTACTGTACCTTGCTAAGTTACTCCTGCCGGTGGTAAGACTACGACTCAGGTAGCACGTTCACATTTTTCGCACCCACCTTTTCCCGCTGTCACAGTGATATGTGTATCCCCGTGATATGTGTATGCCCGCACACATATCACTAGTGATATGCGTATTCCCGCACACATATCACTGGTGATATGTGTACCCCCGGTAGGGATACACAAAACGCTGAAGCTTTGTACCCGGGCCTCCAAAGCCTTCAGGGAAAACATGGCGGTTACGTGGGACAGATTTTGTGGGTTTATATTTTAAAGTTTCAACCGATCCGACAGCTAAAAAGTGTGTTTACGCAATAAGTTTTTTTGGTAAATTAAAGGTCTAGAACTCTACCGCGTGTGGAAACTATTTCGTGTTCACGTTCCGTAGTTTACATCAATCACTCAGTATACATCAAATCCTTTTGAATTCATCTTTAAAAGGGGCTTCTGTATATTGTTGTTGTAGTATTTTGTTTTGAAATCTGTACGGCCCTGGACAACCAAGTCCTTATCAAGACAACCGAAGTCTGGGTTGTTCAGTATTTGCCAGTATGGACAACCTGGATGTTTTTCTAATTCCGAGCAGTGTATGTTGTGTCTAATAAGTGCTCATAAAATCAACAGGCCAACCAATTTGAACTACATGCGAAAGATCAGGTATTTTTATTGATAAATCAACATAAGTAAAGAAATAAAAAATGATTGTTAACTGATAGTATTAACCTACTATTAAAGGTGATTTCCACTCCATGATAACCAATATCTGCTTGCAATGTTTCAGTCTTCCTCAAATGTATATGTACTATCAAAAATAAAAATTTCAGAGCAAACTTTTTTCTACGTTATAAATGTCAAAAATTCTTGCGAAACAGCAATGAAACTACAAAGAACTTAACATTGTTCCAAAGCACAATAATGCTTATTAATTTGTGAACGTAACAAGCCACCTGTAAATCAAGGGCAAACTGTAAAACTGCATGTGTTACAAAAGTGTAACCTATCAGTCAATGCAAAAAAATATCAACAAACTCCAAGGGGGAGTACCCGCTGGAAATAACCATTTAAGGACAATTTTTTTAATTATTTTTAAATAATTTTTTAAAAAAAGACTAGTGAGCAGCACTTCTGCGAGCAGTAGTTGTAAAACTTTTTTTATTTTCCGATGCGTTTCGTCTAACTATCGTAGACTTCTTCAGGGAGTTACAAGTATAACTAAACGCCTGTATTTATAAGCCAAAGTTACGGGGGCTGATGACCATAGAGGCTTGGCCTTATAAGTTTTAAATTTTTCACAACTTCGCCTGTTCCTGATCGCCTGTTCCTGTTCGTAAGTCCGGCCAAGCCTCTACGGTTTACTATTTATTAGTAAACGAAAATGCCAGTTTCAACGTAATTTCTGTAATTAATCAAACAATCAATAGAGATTAAAATAGTAAGGAAGAGGAAACAAATACGATTCAATTTTTCAGCATCTTAAAAAATACTTGTAAATTATTTAAAATCCTTACCTCTAGGCAATTGTCATCTCGACCGGTTCCTTCTTATACAAAGCAAGCACCAAGTGTTTCTATAGATACTCAGTGTGGTTTCAGCGATTAACGATAAAAACACCCCGCTGAGTTTCATTTGTTAGGTTTGACTGCAACTCATTTTGAATGTTACATACCGTCAACAGAAGAAAATTTAGTAAGAGTGCAGGGAATTTGAAAACTTATCAACAGTAAAATACAGTAGTATTGTAGCAAGCAGAGGTTTTAATCACCGAACTTGGTTTATCTTTCGTTCTTTTTGTCCTAAAATGAGCTTTATCAACCTAAACAATAATTCACAAAATAAAAATATGAACTCAATATGGATCGGAGTTAAATAATTGTTTGCTCTTGTTTCCTTTATGTAACACTCGACTTTAGTTCCTATAGCCACGTGCTTCACAGTCCAAAGTTGTATTTTTGCGGAGTTGTCGATTTCTGTGGACCATAATTTTGTATTAATTAGCGTTAATCCACACACTAGAAACATATTTCTGAACTAGCAACATTTCGCCAACATTTGGTTCGCGGTTTAGTTAAAGACTTATATTTAAACAAAGATCTCTTACGTGAAGTAATTACAGCCTCCCATTCAACGAAATGGAAAGAGAGAAACCCTGAGAGACGCTTTGTGAACAATCATTATCAGGTGGTGTTGACTATCCTGCCAAGTTATATCGCTATTATATGGGAGCAATGCAACAATTTCAGGACTGCAATCTCCTTTTGTGGTACAGTAATATGGACGGTAAGATGATATTATATTAAATGAGCTGTTGAGTGAATGTAAAATGCGAAACAATCGAGTTTGCGTGTGAATGTGTACATTTTCGAATAACTGATGGCATCGTCAAATCAGCTCATTTTATCCAACTTTAAAATTTGACTAAATCGCACTGAATCATTTCCCCCTCAAAATCCTTTGGAGATCGAAAAGAACCACACTTCGCCTTGCAAAAGTCAGATTTTCAGTCCATTATTTTGTAGAGCACATAGTTAAATGACAGGTTACTTTTGACCTATTTTTAATCTTGTTAGAAGAAGGTCGGATAAATTCAATTAAGTTGTGTAAATAAGGGATCAAGAATTGCTCAAGTTGCTGTCAAATTATGTATTGATGTTGTTTTTCAAGATTTAGCAGTTTTTATCGGTCCAAGTGTTTTCAATTCGTGGCGCGATGCTCCGAGATTCGTCTGAAATTTTAAGCTTCAAAAGCGGCATTTGAGCGAAATTCAGCTTTTATCGATTTTCTCAAAAATAAATCGATATTCAGCCAAACGTAGTAGGCAGTGCTTTGTTTCTCCATAAGGCCTACCTAACTTGAGAATAAGAGCCGAATCGATTTTTCGGCTGTTGCCACCATATTTTGAAAATGTTCGATTTTTGGCCACATTTCCTCTTAGAGGCTAACTTTGATCAACTGACTTCCCACTCAGTGGGAGCAACCATACTCTTGGTCTCTTCTGGCGAAAGACACTGGAATAAGCTGTGAGATGATAGATGTTTAATTTTTTCCCGCGTGTAACACAGCATGAAAAAACATATTTAAGTTGGCGTAATGTTGTCATAAAGCTGCCGTAAAAGTCTACTTTACGCAGCTTTACACCACATTTACATTTCGTAAAGGCACGCTTTACGCGGCCATTACGCACTGACGTAAAGCTGGAGTAATGAGACTTATTTAAGAGACCTTTACGCACAGCGTAAAGTTGGTGTAAAATAGAGATTTACGCTACCTTTAGTTGGCGTAAGGTTAGCGTAAAGCGTCTTTAAGGTAACTTTACGCCTGACGTAAAGTTAGCTTCAAGTTTTTTGTATGAATTTATTGTTATTGGGAGCAGTATTGATGAGTGTGACTTCTATTTTTTTTAGGGACTGTGTAATTTGGGCACCAGCAAATGGTGGTGTAACCCAGAAAAAAGAAAGAAACCTACTAGAGGTGCTCCTTGAGCTGTTGCAAAGGGGCTGCTCTTAATGTGACACACATGAGTGCAGTGTAGCCCTATTTTTCTTGGTAGTTACTGTAAGGGTCCAACTATTTTGTTCTTTGGGGAAGGGGTCGGCGGTTCATTTTGGCAAGGGTTTTTTCCCTGAACCTCTTGGACTAGATAGGACTAAATAGTTTACGAGGTCCACGTAAGTTATCGGTGGAAAATCGCTAACATTTGACGATCATTCCTGATTTGCGATCTCAAACGGATCAATGTTGTCTATTGCAAATATTTCTCTTTATCGAGTAGATCGAGCGTTGAAAAGTAAGGTGTTTTCGCAGACATGGTCAGAATCGCTTGTTAACATTGGAAGACCTGACCTTCAAGATGGCGGCCAACATGATTGCTACGGGATACGTGACGTCAGCGGGAAACCTCTATAGCGCTGGCGACGTCGAGAGAGCTTCTGAAGTACACTGCTTGGAATCGCACGATAGTTTTGAGGATCATGAGGAATGCCTCAGTGCAGATTTAGCCTTGTCCCCGGGGTATCCCTTGTTTTATCTTTTTTATTTCCTTTTAACACAATGGCATTTCTCTTCTTTTCGACAGTCTAATGTGGGACATTGGCTTGGGTTTTTACTAATGAAATACTAACTGTACCGCAGAAGTTAACGGTCAGTTCAGGCAACTGTATGGCTTGCTTGGCTTCTTCTTTTTCCCACCTCTTAGGTCAGATAACGCATAAACACCAATTGATTACGACGGGCTACGAGACACCCCATGTTAATAGGAATTACGCCACTTACGCTTGATTAACGAAAGCTTTACGTGTTTTGCGAAGTATATGGCTTATCACAACCTTTAGGTAAAATCTAAAACAGCGTTAATATGTCTAGAAAAATTGTTGCTAGCTTCACAACAACTCTTATTTCAGTCTAGTAAAGTTTAGCTTTACGCAAACTTTACACTGAACGTAAATCTGGCTCTTCAGCTTTACGATACCTTTACGAGAGCTTTACGTCCGATTACGTAAATCAAACCTTTAAGCGTCTTTACGAACATTATAAAACTAGCGTAAAGTTACTTAATGAACTTTACGCAGATTTACGCAACTTTAATTTTGCGTAAGTCTTCTATTTCATGCTGTGTAAGACTTTACCATTTACTTCTCCATCCAACATAATTCCTTACAAAACCTTACAAACACATTGTTTCCATCCTCTTATTTCTTAAGGTTAAAGAAGAACGAGTGTGTTGCTGGGCCGGCGTGTGGCGCAATGTATCCCGGATTCATGCTTGGTGTTAATCCCAAGAAAATTGGAAAGACTGTCAAAAAGAAAGTTTGTTTCCAGGAAGGCAACAACTGTTGTGCTAAAAAGGTGTTTGTCAAGGTTAAGAGATGTCCAAAAGATTTCCTTATTTATCAGTTACCCGCGGCGCCATCTGGGAGTTATCGCTACTGCGGCAGTAAGAGTAAGAAATCTTTAATCTTTCTGATAACCCCTTCAATTCTCCTCTTTTTTTCATCAAAGAAAATGGATAAAGCCTCGCCTGCTGAAGTGGAGGACTGGTATAAATTGATTATTTGATCAACTGTAAAACGTAACTTTCCCGTAAATTCAATTATTTGGAAACATCAGCATGTACTGGACATTCCACAAGTAGTTCACAAGGATTCGATTGTCTTACAACTACTAGTTGACTTTGTTGACTTTCTAAATCGTTCTCAAGTATCGGAAAACAAACATTACGTCTTATTTTCTTTTTCTTCCCTGTTGAATTAGGAAGAGAGACGCCCACCAAAGGTATGTTTTTTAGTAAATAACCCGTGCATTAAATATCTTCTTAAGTCTTTGTTGACTGTATCACGCTTTGCAAGTGCGACAAGCGCCATATTTAATGAGATGTCTGACCTCTGACTTACGCTCGTTCCGGTCTTATGCTTTTTCGAGCCTTCCCCCTCAGCTACCTTATTGATTCTTCCTCCTATATTTATATTCTTTTTTCTTTATTTATTTATTTCTTTCTTTCTTTCTTTCTTTCTTTCTTTCTTTCTTTCTTTCTTTCATTCATTCTTTCTTTCATTCATTCTTTCTTTCTTTCTCTCTTCTTACCACAAGTTCTAGTTCATTATCTAAAGGTGTAGTTCATGCGAACAAGCTCTGCAACTGGAATGAGCTGCATTCTGATTTCCTTATTCAGGCTTTTTTGCTGTGACTTTAACTCACTTTAGACATTCATGGATACCCTCCGTTGTAGAAAATCCTAATAGGATTTAAATAACCAATATTGAGTAATGAGGTTTTCTGTTGTTGACTTCTGACGTAGCCCTTATTCCATCTAAATCAAAGACTCTTACTGCCATAAGCCAAGAGATGATAAGCCTCTCGTGTTCTCTTGG
>NC_142527.1:17585200-17650200 GCF_964205215.1 Stylophora pistillata | reverse complement strand
CAGTACAGTGTTATTTGTTAATAAGCGAATCAGAAACAACGCTTGATGTTAAAGTATTTAGTTAAAAAAGAAAGTGTCGAACAAATTATTGTTGGTTCAGACTGTATGCGCATCTGAAGCCAGTATTAAAGTGGGATATTACTCCTACCAGCGCTAGTTTCCAGCTGTCAAACAGTCCTTTTTCATTCCTTCTGATACCAATTTTTGTCAGAGAACCAACGGCCTTTTCCAACAAAATGAATCTATCAGTGCTGGAAAAAAAAAAAAAAAACGGATAGACATTTTAGACGGGTAACAATCAACTCAGGTTGATTGTTACCTGCTTTGGTAAAATTCGTTCACAAAAAAATAATGAGGTTTATAAACAAAGTAGTAACCTTTTAAATAGATAAAACGGCGCATGAAGCAAAACTGAATGGGCTAATGAATAATCAAAGAAATGAATGAATGCATATCCTTCCAAGACTGTCTTTCGAGCTAAAGCGCAAAGCGTCACTATTATTTATCAAAAACAGATCCCGCCAGGAACCTGCATCCTCCGAATAGGGCCTTATTTCTATGAGCTAATGCTGTGTCACATCGACATTCCATGCGAAGTCTATTCGTTGTCACGATTAAAGATGGAGGCTTCGTGGTCGAATTCAGTTGTCATCTAATTTCGGAGAAAATTTTCTAAACGTATAGTTACTCTTTGAAATTTCAAACTTCGGGAAGTTGCACTTTTTCAGTATATAAATATATCGGTTTTTAAAGCATAGTTTTCCTTTAAAAATGGATAACCTATCGAATCAGGCCCTCTGTTCTCGGGAATCGTAGACTAAAATATTAGTAGTACTGTATTTACTTTCCGCTTTCAAACAGGTTGCCTGACTTGGTTAGTTCAACAGCTGATGTGTTTCCTTTGACTCCAAAGATTTGAATAAGAACATCTGCATCGGTTCCTGTTCCCCACTCATCATCAGCAGTTGTCACATCTACATAATACAAAGCTGACGCAAAAGTCAGGTTAGGGTCAAAAGATTGACAGTTCAATGTATTATTTCTTTCTAGCCCTTGTGTTATTGAATTCATAGAGCAATGTTAGCAAAGGTTTCTTTTATTTGGATGATGAACTCCACAGAGATATTCGTTATCAGAGGGGAAGGGGGTTTTCAAATAATGCCCGGACGTTTTGGTAACAAAAATATCGCTAACGCGGCATAAAAATTGGCAAAATATTCAATCTCGTGATCTTTTCACAAATCCCCATCAAAGCATCGCGCTTGGCGAAATCATGTGTTGTAAAACGTCTCTTTGAAGAGCTCCGGCCTGCATGTGAGAAGCTTACTATTTACCAATGATTTCCGATTTGTGAGCCCATTCTCGGTAAAGGATTGCCACAGAGCTCACGAAGGAAATTTCCTACCGAGCCAGAACTATTTGGGCATGCTTGACAAAAAGGATGTTTTATATTCAAATATTTTTTTGAAGCAATGAAGCCATGCAAATATCTGTGATCTTCCAAGAAATTAGCATAACATAAATTCAATTTATGTTAAGATTTCAGACGCGTTGGTCTAAAACCGTTTTAGACCAACGCATCAACGAGACGCGTGAAGATTTTTACGGTAAAAAGACTTTACGCGTCTCGTCTATACAAGGAATAAATGTCAAATCTATCTGCTCGCACAGATGGTTTGAGGGAAAATTTAAGGTTTTCACGAAACGAAAGAAAAAATTCGTGGGTTGCATATATTCCAGAAGGCAAATCACGCCTCACGCTGATTCATAATTTAGGACACGGATGCCTTTCTGAAAAATTCACGCGTCGCAAATCAAATTTGGCCATAATCACGCTTCATACCGGGACAAAAAAATCTGCAACCCTCATGTATTTCATCTTATTTCTGACCAAACGTTCAAAAATTTCGTCAAAACGAGGACTGATCACTTTTAGAGCTGTCGAAGGAGAGACAACGAATAGTCACTTCAGAAATATTCAAAGCAGGTGATAAAACATCTTCACACCACGAAATTTCTTGTGTTTGTGCAATGATTAAAATAACAGCCTCTCCAATTTAACACTTGGGCATTACAGAACGATTCACAGTCTTTGAAATCTTGTATTACTGTGATTTTGTTCACAATAATCGTCATTAGATGCGTAAAAGGCAAAATGGTATTAATGACTGAAAAATAAATTACGTACAGGCGGGCAAATATTCACTGCTCCTTTATCATTGTTTTTCCACAGCCCTCGAATCTTTTATATTTATTATATACAAAAACTTACTACTCTTCCCATGCAATTATGTATATTTTTGCCACTGCTAAAAAATGCAAGGAAAATAGCAAAAAATTGTAAGTGGGGACAAAAAGCCATTTCCAAATTTCAGCCTGATAAATACCTGTTGTCGAACCACTTCTCTTGCTGATCTCACTCACAGATGGTTTCCCACCTCTTTTTAATCCAAATGTGTTACGTGTAAAGTACACCAGCACCAGGATAAAGCTGAAAAATATAGAGAGACGCACGACGCTCATTTTGCTAATACAGAGCCTTAATTTACAGACTAAGAGAATGTTCTACAGAACTTATTCAAAGAGGTAATGTTTGCTCTTGTTATAAACAGGTTAATTGGAGAGAGGCTGGGTAGTATTCAATTTTGATTCGATCCTTAAAAAAGTTCTTTTTAATCATTTGAGTTACCTTGGTCCCGTCCACACTTCAAAGGATAAATTTGAAAGCGCGGTATGTGGGCGTAACGTCCTCTCTTATCCGGAAAGAATTCTCCATTCTCCATTCGGATATAAAAGTATATATCGAAATTTAGAAAACCTTCAGACTCAACCCTTGGAAGAACTTAATTTCCTCCTTAATATCATTAGAATCTCAGAACCCAACATTTCAAATTAAAATCCTGTCGATTGCTGCCCAACAGTACCAGGCTATGCATTTGAATTCGTTCCGACACCTCTTAGCTTTGGAGGTGTCGGAATGATCTTTGACGAACCGCTTAATTGCTTGGTCTTAGAGAGAACCTTTAATGAGGGTTTTCAAGCCCTTAAGGTTAAAATTTTACTTTGCTGTGTCATATACTGACAACATAACTCTGCAGACCATTTTCAAAGCTATTTTAAAGAAGCCAAAAAGTCACTTTAATTAGGATATTGACCTTTTAAAATCTGAGACCTCTCCGCCGCAGAGAAGCCACGAGTTCTTGGAAGCTCTCAAAGTTGCTATCTCATTCTTTCCATTGATCAGCCAACACGTGTTCGGAATAACTTGTCCACCCTTATAGATATTAGGACTCGTACAAATACGGCACAACTCGAAAATACTCAGCGATACTACATACCAAAACGTCTAGTAAGATTTATATATTTGCACTCGATTCGCGCCTTATTTGTACTCTACTCTAGATCTAATATTGTTGTTATCCAGTTTTTTCATTCGAGATGCTTTCTGTATGCGTACACGTATTTGTGGTATACTCGTTCATCGTCTGGGATTATTTGCGAATGGACAAATGTCTCCTACACCTTGGATAGTGAAGGCATAATCGCTATCGGTCCATAGTCTGATTTTTTCAAGCGACAGTCTTTTTAGTGGAAAGGTGTTATTTTTTCAAGTTTCCATTGTTGTTGTATTGACTTTTTTGGATGAATGATATGGTTAACTTGTGAGCAGAAAGGACGTCTACAAACTGATTTACCGCTAGTGGCAGGATGAGATCGCAACCAGTGGTTTTGTTAGGTCTCGCACATATTTGCAATTGGTCTTTGATGATTTTGGTCATTGTCTTAGAAGATAATATGAACGTTGTAAGCATTCTCACGCAAAGGTACATATGATTTTATGATCTTCCAGAACTTCTTCTGATTTCCGTGTTTTCGTTGGCAGATTCGTTCGGAGTGAGCTTTCAAAGCATTTCTCCTCATAGTGAAGACCTTAATTCGCTGATTTTAATGATTTTAAAGTTAATGCTCTCAATCTTTCCATCCTCTTACAATTTATAAACTATACATATGCACGATCCTCGCAGTAGATAGCGCTATTAAAGCAATAGCGAAAATCAGACCTGAAAAATTATCAGGCCTGTACGGGATTCGAACCACTGACCGTACAGGCCTGATTTTTTTTTCAGGTCTGATTTTCGCTATTGCTTTAATAGCGCTATCTACTGCGAGGATCGTGCATATGTATCTAATACCGCAGTACAAAATATATGAACTTCATATATTTCATTGTATCTAATTTATAAACTATTTAGTCTCCTTTATTTTTCTCTTGTTGTATCTTACTGTTGGTATTGTTGATTTCTCATAGACTGGCCTGCCTCGACTAACATTTGGTTAACCACCGGCCAGGTAAAATTTCAAATAATTCAAAAAGGAAACTTAAACAAAAGACTGTTGATGTTGTCCATCGAAAACGAAGCTTTAAGAAAACGCTCTTCAAATTGGTTTGAGTTTCAATGTGGACGGGAAACAACTGAAAAAACGGAGCCATTTATCGCCTCGCTGTTATTTATAGTTTTTGGCGAGATAATTAGACCCTTGTTAGACGCATGTCTAAGGTTCCAATCATAATGAATAAAGGCTGATAGTTTCTAAAGAAAGTGTTTGGGGCTGCGTCGGTGGGGGTAACCAAATAATTTGGATATATCAACAAAGCTGAAATGGTAAATTGGCCACCGTAACGATTACAACAGCTGACGTTTCGAGCGTTAGCCCTTCGTCAGAGCGAAGAGAGGAATTGTGGGTTGTGTGTGCTTTTAAAGGCAGAAAATGGAGCTACGTTATTGGTGGGAACATGGCAACGAGAAAAACAGGAATAAATTAGTGGAATGAAAAGCGTTCGTTGATCCCTGTGGGATTTAGACTGCCGGTTTGAAAGATGAGCTTTTGTTCAAGAGTTTTACGACTTTCCGTGCTACCTAAGTGTAAGGAAAGACCGCAGATTGCCATATGTGGCTTAGAATGATTAGGTAGCTTTTTCTGTCCTAGTGTGGACAGAAAAGCTTCATCCGTTTTCCAGTGTTATATATCGACTCGAAAAAATCATCAGTCATATTGGTAACCGGGGAATTAGCTCAAGTGGTAGAGCGCCCGCTAAGCATGCGGGAGGTACTGGGATCGATACCCGGATTCTCCATTGTTTTTCATTTCACTTCCTACATATTTTATTTGTTTCCTATATTTTGACGCTCAATCGTCAGCCCCGTGTTTGTAATGCGTCATATGATTTCAAGAGTTCGATTAAGCAAAATTGACTGGCTGTTGACCAAACGTTAGAGAAATTGAACAGTTCGCACCTTTGCACCACTTTTTTAAATGATTATCCCCAATAGCTCATTTCTTCCAATATTTATAATATGGATTAACCTTATCATAAGTCTTTCTTTTTCAGTGTCGGATTTACATGTAGCGCCGACGACAGATGTAGCTATGGCTTAGGCAAAAACAGTGGGATACGCATTGAATACAGCGTCTTTCATATTTATTTCCTCTGGAGGATTTTACGTTTTGCAAGTTGTTGTCATCAGTGTGAATTGTAGTAGATTCCGGTACTGCCTTCCGTATCAGCTCAAATTAAAGCTTATTGAGCCAGCGAAATTTATCACATCGGTACCGCGTGAACTATGGGATGAAGGCGCGCGGAAAAGCGCTCACACGGTGGTGACTGTCGCACCGACTTAATTAATCTTATCTTTAGCTGGTAATAGGTGTGCTTGGTCCGTTATCTGGTCCGTTAGCTCAGTCGGTAGAGCGTGGTGCTGATAACGCCAAGGTCGTGAGTTCAACCCTCACACGGACCAAATTCCAGTAAACTATATTTTTCCCCGAATCCTTTTACTGTTTTTCTATATTTCATTTTCAGCAGAGAAAAAAGTTTTTGAGTTTTAACACCAAGTTCTCTTAAGCCTGACCCTGATTTAGATTTCATTTTTCAACATCATTTTCATACCCTCCTTCTACTTTTCCAGACTTGGATGAAGCCAAGATCAGCTTGAATGAGATAGTTTTGGAACTCCTCTTTCTCACGCATCTGGACTTAATCAGACGAAATCATTGGGACGCTCTTGCGATTCCCTTGAAAATCGATCCAGTACTAAGACTGTAGTGGTCAAAATCCATACTCATTTTAAGTCCAAATTAAAATGGCGCAGAAGCCTTTTGGGGCGGCACATATCTTAATACTGAGCTAGCATAGAAAAATGTTCTTCAACACCTTCCGCATCAAAGTTCTTCCTCAAGAAAATATGTCAGACAAAGTTAATTTCGTACAATTTCGGTTTGGCTAACTTTTAGACGAGTGTCATAGTTAAGACCGTCATATAGCCGTACCTATTTCAACGGTCTAAACCTCGATTATCCGCTTATAGTTTTTCAACTGGTTTGTTGGTATTTTAAGGGCTTTTTTATTCTCAGATGGAAACGTGAGAGAAAGCAGATAAACAAAGGTCTCGGTAAAAGGAGGGAATGTTTACAAATTATTGAGCATTCACTACAAAAAATGGTTTAAAGAAGGCATCAGAAGGGGAATTAGCTCAGTTGGTAGAGCGCCCGCTTTGCATGCGGGAGGTACCGGGATCGATACCCGGATACTCCAAGAGGATCATATATACTTCAGTCTATATTCTAGTATTCTTTTTCTCTTCAGTGAAGTCGAGCTCACCCAACGATAAAACCCGACAAAGAAATAAAGACCGCATGTACCGTGTATGCAACAAAAAGAGCGTTCATCTCAGTAATGGTTTACAAAGTTTCACCGTTTCATACAATCAATTGAAACAGGTTTTTTTTTTAAGGAAGAAAAGTCAGCTTAAGAAAGCTAAAGAAGATTATTTTGTGATATGAAATTATTGGAAAACAAATTTGGCTGGCTACTGAGGTTCAAGTAAGGAAATAAGCTCAAGTGATGGAGCTACCACTCAGTATGCGGCAAACACCTAGATTCTAAACAGAGTTTTATTTTGGAGTAGGTCATCACGTATGCTTTTCCGGTATTTTTTAATTGTTCGGAGTAATTTATCTACCGGCTAAAACCTCTTTGGAATGCCAAAAAAGAATCTGGAATGAACTAACTAGTACAAAATTAAATAATTTGGATATATCAACAAAGTTAAAATGGTAAATTGGCCACCGTAACGATTACAAAAGCTGACGAAACGTCCACGTCCGTGGTGGTTTTGTCTAAATTTTCAGGCAGACCGCCTCCATAAGAGTATTGACGCTTATCAATACAAATGTGGTATCGTCAAGGCATATAAAAAGAGAAAAGGCCTTGCTTCCGGTTCTTGTTCGCCGCTAAAACACGACGGACAATTAAAATACTTAAGGGGTGAGGGCGAGCTAAGTGCAAAAATAAAATATTCGCGAAAGGGAAAATTGAATGAAAAAAAATCCATGCACGCCAATTAACCCTGAAAAATATCCATGCTATAGCCAAAAAAATTCATACGAGAAATGATAACGAAAAAAATAGCCGCATTTTGCAATCTCCCAAAGCAAAGGCTATAATTAATTATCAACACTTACCGCTCCGCTGATAGTGCGCCATGAGATCGAAATTAAGCCGACTTCCATGAACGACAACCGTGAGACCCCCATAGTTTATAATCCTGGTACCGAGACGACCTTCGCAAACGGTAAGTATCAACTTCCAACTGATAGAGATCAAGATCCCCAAGAAAAGGTAGTTTGGTAAATATAGAATGCTGGAATTCGAAACCGGAATACTCGGAATACCCGGAATTCTCGGAATGACCAAAAAATAATACAATTTAAAAAAATAAAAGTAAATTAATAAATAAATAAGAATATTGATGATTAAAATTAATGGTAAGTTCGCAACTAAATTAAATGATTTAATACGGAATTTTTCTCTGAGGGTCTCAAAAAAAAAAACACTTACCGGCACTGTTCATGGAGATGCACGTATTAGAATTAAATAAAGGTCTGCGTCGGGCCAGTAGCCCACACAGCCTAAGAGACGAAATATTTCTACCCTCCCTTCCCCCTGGATGGGATGCTAGATGGCTACTCCCCGTTTTAAATTCGCCTCCACCCATTTACACACCTGTAGGATGTCTTGGGCGCCATGACCATTAGGCCGCCACGCTTTTCCAGCCGAAACCATCGCAGAAGATTAAACAAATGCAACATTTCCAATTAGTTTAATAGTTCAATTGTAAAAAGCTCCGAACTAAAACAAATTAATACTCTACCTTAAATAATTATTAACCACACCGTCATTGGGAACTATCAAGGCAGCTACCATTAAGACCAGCCGTCTACAGTTAAATGAAATTGAGAAATCGTCAGTTACTCGACACCTTTTCGCGTCTATCATAAATAACTCGAATATATACCTTTGAATATAAACCTTGTTTAGAAGAATCCATCAGTACAAGATATATATTTAAGGTAGAGTATTCACTTGTAATAGTTCGGAGATTTTTAAACTAATTGGAAATATTGCATTTGTTTAATCTTCTGCAATGGTTCCGGCTGGAAAAGCGTGCAGGCCTAATGGTTATGGCGCCCTGGCTAGACATCCTATAGGTGTGTAAATGGGTGGAGGCGAATTTAAAACGGGGAGTAACCATGTGATGGACTAGCATCCCATCCAGGGGGAAGGGAAAGTATAAATATTTCGTCGCTTAGGCTGTATGGGCTACTGGCCTGACGCAGACTTTTTTTAATTCTAATACGTGCATCTCCACGAACAGTGCCGGTAAGTGTTTTTTTTCGGGACCCCCAGAGAAAATTTTCGTATTAAATTATTTAATTAAGTTGTGAATTTACCATTCATTTTTAATCATCAATGTTATTATTTATTTCTTTATTTATTTACTTTTATTCATTTTTTTAATTTGTTATTTTTCGGTCATTCCGGGAATTGCGAGTATTCCGGTTCCAGTTCCGGTTCCGAATTCTGGCATTCCCATATTTTCCAAACTACCCAAGAAAAAATACGAACCTTCTACGAACTCAGTTGAGAAATGTCAACGCGACTGCCTCTTTCGACTCTGAGTTTCCTTCCTGTGAGATTACACTACAGCAAACAAGTGACATGTTTGAAAGATGACCTTTCACAGATCACGATCATTTCAATTTTATCACTATAAATTTGTGAGCCAATGAAAACCGAGGTGTCCACGTTGTTTTCAATTTAACACTGAATTTTATTCCGCTGTAAAACTCACCCACCGAGACTTTTCCTTCTTGCAAAATCGAACAGTCCAAGTATTGAAGAAGGCACTGATTATAATCACAAAACAAACATCCCCAAGTAGGAGCGTGACTACGTTACTATACCGTAGACCGACATTATTGAACGCATCGGATGCCACGTACTCAAAAAAGTGGACAGAATGGATAAGAGAAGGGAAACTACAAATTCAAGAGATACCATTGGAGGACATTATAATGAAAGTGGAATTGGAAACCAAAACCAAGAAAATGAAAAAGGAAACCATAAAAAAGTTCAAAGAGATTTACGGCAAAAAAGATAAAACAACATGAGTAAATTGCCATAGAAAATAGTACTTTCCTTTATCTCTTGTCTTTACGGCAAAGACATTTGTTGAACTCCGGGTTGATGAGTATGACGTGCATGAACTTAACATCAAAGCTAGAGTAAGAACTCTTCCACAGAGCCTTTACATAAGAATCATCCAGATTACACATCTGAACAAGTATTATTTGTGCAATCTGATTTCGCTGTAAAAATTTAGGTATCCGTCACTCGTGTTGAAAGCCTCGATAGAGGCGATAGGTTTTCAGCAGTCTTTGCTCCTGTATGCTTGACTCAGGCTTTATCAGTTGCTGCTGAGCTTGTTGACAAAGGCTTGCAGGGCTCGAAATTAAAAAAAGTTCCAAGTCGCCTTTTGACGACTATCAGAGAAAAAATGGTCGCCAAATGCAAAAATGCAGTCGCCAGATAGTGCGGTTGTGGGATAGACCGAAATACTCGATCTTGAATGACTTAAAACATGAAAACACAAAAGGAGAAACTCGGAGAGACTTTTGCATGACAATCTCACCTTAAGCAGTAAGCGAAAAAAGTAAAAAGAACATTTCAGGGTTACTTTAGGAAAGAGAATCTGTTACATCGCATGCAAGAGATCGTAAGATACGAATGCATCAAACATTTATCAAACATTTATCAAACATGGCGGATAGCCATTTAGTACCGGACCTCCTGATCTCAATGTAAATCCGCTGGTCGGATTACGCTGATTTTCTAGAGCGTGTTTTCGCTGGAAAATTAATTACTCGTGAACTCAGGCCGGGATTCCAGGATTTTTGGCTTGTTTTGTTTGTTTTAGTTTTTCACGGGAAATTGACAACACAATCAACAGTTGGTTCATAGAGAAAAACGAATGTCAGGTTTCAGGTTTTTTTAATGTTCTCAATTGTTCATAGTCGCCAAAATGGCGACTAAAATCGAATTTTCAGTCGCCAAGTTAAAAGTTTGAGTCGCATTAGTACGCAAGAGGTCAAGGCGAATCTTTTAACTTGGCCAGGAATGTACCAAATACATAGCCTCTTTCGTGACAGCCGTTCAACGGATCGCATTACATTTTTTGTCATTTTAGCCCGAACTCTTTTCAAGCTAGACGCGCCGCCTATGGCGGGCCTAGAAAGAAACTTAGAGGAATTAGACTACAAAGATAAAGCTTTAAGATGATATATATTTTGATTTGTAAATATATCATACAAGACCTTTTTAAAGGCCTTTCAATGCGTCGTGACAGCTGTTCAGTGGTTCGCATCGCATTTTTGACAAAATAGCCCACACTCTTGTAAACCTGGAAGAGCCGCTTCTAGTGGGTCAAGGTAGAGAATTGGAGGAATTAAAATACAAGGATAAAGCTTTACGATGATGTGCATTAGGATTTGTAAGTACATGTATATATGGCAGACCTGTTCGTAGGTCACTGAAGTTGACCTTCATTTACCTCTGCGAAAGAGACGCGGGGTACTTTATTTCAACGGGTTACTATTCAGACTGAAACGTAACAAAATAACAAGAAATTAATATTTTCTAAGAGAAAAACGGACCATCTGCCAGCATACCAAATTTAAAAGCGACATTGCATCGCGTTATAGCGTACGAAGTTGCCGAAGTTGCATAATTTTTCATTACTGTACGGGGGGGACAACGGTCGTTTAAGGTCGGCACACACGAGGGGACTAGTCCCTGCGACTAGTCCGTGCAACTAGTCCCGGCGACAAGTCTTTGAAGGGTTTACACGAGGGGACCGGTAGCAGGGACTAGTCCCTTAAGGCGTTCACACGAGGGCAATCAATTGCACACGAACATAGGAAAATTAAGAGGCAAAAGATGTTTCTTAGTCTGGGGCGTCACACGAAAACAATGAAAATTTCGTAACTTTTCATTGTAGCACTATTAAACATCAACGCAAATAAACTACACTTACTCAGTCGGATTATTCATGCTTTTACGTGTTCCGTTTTTGTTTTTGTTTCTTATTTTTAACAGACGCAGAGTCAAATAATTCCATCAAAACGGCTCCAAGACATCTGTATATGTTTACAAAACTAGAAATAGCTTTTTATTCAGAACTTCAGTTGTAGAAATCTAGAATTCAGGGAAAATTCATAGAAACTGCAATGTTTACAAATCATACTGACCCGTGATTGGCTTATTTACCGTTTAGTCGCAGGGACTGGTCGCACAAACAGTTCACACGAAGGGACAAACATTAGTTTCATGCGACAAGTCCCTGCGACTGGTCGCACGAATTTAAGGTCGGCACACACGAGGGGACTAGTCCCTGCGACTAGTCCCAGCGACCAGTTTCATGCGACTAGTCCCTTCGTGTGAACTACACACTTCTGTGGTCGCAGGGACCAAAATTTGGTCCCTGCGACTGGTCGCACGAATTCAAACTGGTTTGAATTCGTGCGACCAGTCGCAGGGACTTGTCGCATGAAACAAATGTTTGTCCCTTCGTGTGAACTGTTTTTGCGACCAGTCCCTGCGACTAAACGGTAAATAAGCCAATCACGGGTAAGTATGATGCGTGACTTCCGGTAATTGTAAACATTGCAGTTTCTAATGAGGAATTTTCCCTGACTTCTAGATTTCTACAACTGAAGAATAAAAAACTATTTCTAGTTTTGTAAACATATACAGATGTCTTGGAGCCGTTTTGATGGAATTTTTACCCTATTTGACTGTGTCTGTTAAAAATAAAATAAAAAAAACAAAAACGGAACACGTAAAAACATGAATAATCCGACTGAATAAGTGTAGTTCGTTTGCGCTGATGTTTAATAGTGCTACAATGAAAAGTTACCAAATTTTAATTGTTTTCGTATAACGCCCCAGACTAAGAAACATCTTTTGCCTCTTCATTTTCCTATGTTCTTGTGCAATTGAGTGCCCTCGTCTGAAAACTTTAAGGGACTAGTCCCTGCTACCGGTGCCCTCGTGTAAACCCTTCAAAGACTTGTCGCCGGGACTAGTCGCACGGACTAGTCGCAGGGACTAGTCCCCTCGTGTGTGCCGACCTTAAACCAGTTTGAATTCGTGCGACCACAGAAATGAGTAGTTCACACAAAGGGACTAGTCGCATGACACTGGTCGCTGGGACTAGTCCCCTCGTGTGTGCCAACCTTTAGGCGTATTTCGAACTTTTCAATTTTTCGGAGAAAAAAAAAAACATGATAGAACTTTTTGATACAATTTTCGAAAAATGTTCATTAAAAGGGTCCTTTCGAAAAAATAAAACGAATTACGAAATTTTGCAACTGTCGGCGGATTCTCGATATTTATGGTCAGTGGCTCTTAACCTATCACTCGCGCCAGACCACAGCGGTCGAGCTCTTTGAAGACCTGGATTAAGACGAACATAATTCGAAACACGAATAATAGCATCGAGGTTTCGCATAACAGCATACGGACACGAATAATAGCATCGAGGTTTCGCATAACAGCATGCGGACACGAATAATAGCATCGAGGTTTCGCATAACAGCATACGGACACGAATAATAGCATCGGGGTTTCGCATAACAGCATACGGACACGAATAATAGCATCGAGGTTTGGACGAACAGCATACGGACACGAATAATGGCATCGAGGTTTCGCATAGAATCGCATCATTGAGTAAAATCTCGTATTCTGATTGGTTAACGAATCTAGGTATTTTGCGTGGAATTGCAGTCGTCATTTGTATTTTGACTCGCCTTACGGGCTCGTCATAACACAGCACAACTCGTAAAAATACTCAGCGATACTACACAACAAAACATCTAATAAGATATGTGTATTGTATCGGTATTAATTTTGGCTATTAACTGAATTTGAGCAGCTTCGATATTTTTAGTGCGGGTGCAACAGAGGAGGCAAAAATTTGACCTTTGATTTTGTCGGGACAATTCTAGGTTTGCCTCCTAGTGCAGTAGGCCCTAAATAAATGAATTCATTTTTACTCGACATCTTTCGTCGCGTTGCCGACTGCTAAAGCTCCCTAAAGGCTCGTATAAACGGTTTCAACACTTGACCAATATTCGTTCGACAAAAGTTGAACGGATGCTGGACAAATGTTGAACGCAAAAACAAAATTGTGCGGCGGCCTTTTATAAAGCCTTACACTGTACAAAGGTCTTACAAAGGCCTTACAAAGGAAAAGTTGAATCGATGTTGAATGAAAGTTTAAACCGATTTAAACTTGATTCAACACGCTTTCAACAGCTTTCAACATTTTTTACGTTTTCAACAATGTTGAAAAAACGCACCGAAAATTAGGTTCAACAAATTGTTGAATTCATGCTGAAGTAAATGTTAAAATCTTTTAAATGGGCCTTAATACAAAATATCTGTCTGCAAACTTCTTAAGTATATTAAAATGCAAACTCATTCGGTACAATTTCTAACTCATTCAGTATATCTGTATACTGAATAAGTTTGTTTTTGATGAGCTGTCACATTACGGATTGATGATTTTTTACTTTTTGAGTATAATAAGCATACTCAACAAGTTAAAATTTAGCTGATTGGCTAATTTTGTACTTGTTAGTTCATTCCAGATTCTTTTTTGGCATTCCAAAAAGGTTTTAGCCCGTGTAAAATTTACTGTCTAGACAATTCTCTGACAAACGTAAGCAATGCTATCGCTGGAGTAAAGTATCAACTCAGCAGTCTCAAAATTTTCGATTTCGTCGGCAATTCCCTCCTGGAGACACCACTTTTTCCAAACTGACAACCAGAAAGCAGTGCTTTTCAATGGCACGTGCATTGAATGGAGGAATTACGGGAAGACTCGCCACCAAGGTAATCTTGCTTCCACAGAGTCGCCAACAGTAAACTAGCCACGAAGGTCGTTATCGTATAACTTCATGGTTTTCTGGATTTCGAAAGGTGATAGGTTGAGCATTTTTGGAATTAATTAGTGTTACAAAGCGTAACGCGTATTTATCTCTCGGAAGAGAAACACGATAGAGGTCAGGTCATTGTCATTTCTTTGAGTTCTAGTTTTGACTGCCCACTTCCGGGGTGGAGTTGCCTCAGTATTTTAAAATGACACGTCAATTCAAGCCAGGTGACTCCAGACCGAATGGCGTGTCCTTTTCTTTTATCTTTATATTTTTTCTTTATATTTATTTTTAAAACATTTCAAGAAATGTTTTACTGATGTGAAAAAAGTTTCCTGAATTCTACATTTATTTGTTTTTATTCGAATCATTTTTCAGCTTGACTATATTCATTTCTTTCTGATTAAAAATTTCCAAAATTATTGAGATCAATAATATTTAACAACAGAGGTACCACGGAGCATAATAGGTTGAGTGTTTGACTCCTAATTTAGCCCAAATATTTCTATTTTTACAAACCCCACCTCTTTTTCCAGACCTGGGAGAAATCAGGGCCTCAGTGTGAGATTTTTCCTTAACGACCTCACCCTCGGTTATCAAGTATTTATTAGTTTTAAAGGCTTATTTTACTGAAGGCAATTTTCCTTAAAAATCCTTGTCGAAGAATGCGTTTCGTTTCATCTTGCCTCATTTCATTTTACAAAGCTATGCACAAATTACACAGCATTGCTCAAACAACCGCTTTTTGAAGGATCGCAGTACTTAGAAAGATTAGGGGCTTTTTGCTTCCTTTAAAGCGCAAGCTATACGATAGCCCATTGATTACGGTGGCTCGTACCGGTTTTCATCTTTTTGATGGTTTGTAACTTTGAAAGAATACAACAGAAAGACTGACCAAGGCCAGTTGAACACTTTTACGGGGTTGAATTACATAATCATTGGTTATCCAAAAATAAGTGTCATTTCGTCACAAGCAGTTTCCATGACAACGCTTTCATAGGCTTATTCATACGCATTTTTTAGCTTGTGGCTTAAATAATTCGAAAACTAACCCGGTGACCCCCTGATTTTTTTCAGTGATTGCTTTTGGCACTTGAAAAGGAAAATGCACAAAGACTTTTAAAAAATTCTACGGAGCGGAATTTCAGAAAATCTACAAAAAGGGCAATTTTCACGCATCACAAATTTCCTTCCGTAGAATTTTCTAGTTTTTTTTTTCTGATGATTCCTTTCGACGTCATTATCATATTGGAACAATAAAAAGAAGGGGTCACCGGACTTATTTTCATGCAATAGCTTTTGTGAGTTCAGCAATTTCCACGCGCGTTCTCGCACATTTAAAAATCTGGATTCTATAAGATCGACATTTGCTCGTGATCTGTTTTAGCTACCGCTGACAATTGCGTGTGCTCGCGCGAACACCTACGATCTGATGTTTACAGACGTTTACTGCTAAGAAAATTATTAAACAGCCGTCAAAGACAGCCTCCCGAGTTCATCTTAAAAATCCTACACATGAATTCTGGCTATATCATATTATTTTCCTTGAAGTTTCAAAGTCTTCTTCCACCTCAGGTAGATTATCCTTCACTTGAGTTCTTCTTTTTTCGCGTCGCAAGATTTCATATCGGTTGAATATTTCTTTTAAATGTGAAGTGAAGCAACCTTTACTTCTCCGAAAATCGTCTTCGTTATCTTAGTTTCTATCTCCTGCATTCGCAATGGCCGCTCAACACATCAAATACAAGCTCTTAGGTAAACTTCTCACAAAAGTAGAAAAAAATTCCACGCGCCGCCATCTTTGTTTTGAATTTTCATCTTTTGATCTCGCGCTTCTTTCGCACGTTTCTCTCGCGCGCGTCACGCAAGAGTGATCTGTTCCCCGCGCGAGGAAACTGGTACGAGCCACCTTAAACCGATGATGTCGCACGGAGTATTGTGTCGCCAAATTAAAAAAAAAGTTCACATTGCAAAGGCGAGCAGCTCATGTTATCCTGAATGCAGACACGAGAGAGGCAAGAAGAGTAATTTTTGATAGAATCGCATCATTGAATACAATCTCGCATTCTGATTGGTTAACGAAGCGAGGTATTTAGCGTGGAATTGCGAGTTGAAAACGACGCTAAGTGATATTGTTTCGCATCTACGTAAGCATAACAACTATCGTCAAATTGTTACAAAGTTTGGTTTCTAAGTCAATTTAAAATGTTTTCAAAACCATTATCACCTTTTAAAGAGCCAAAAACAAAAAAAGCGCTTTTCAAAGTGAGCCTGAGGTTCTTCCTTGTTTTGAACTGAACTATAAATTCTTGGAGAGGCATGAAAACCTCTTTCGCTCGCGACAACGCGAAATCGAGAAAATCCTGTGAACACGGCCCAGAAAAAACAATCTCCGAGCTAACAGGTCACGCCAACCCGGGTTCAATATCCACCTACAGCCATAATCTTTTAGGGAAACAACGAAGGATGTCAAGCAAGTTGGCTGAGTTTTCAGTCTACCATTGCGACTGTCACAGCTGCTAACGCCAGCGGCGGTCCACGCACTGAAGCTTTGCGACAAATTGATGTCAACAGCCTTGCACTTCCATCAGTAGTTGGTAATAACACAACAGCAATGAATAACGGCAGTGATGGCCTAACAGCAAGAGTTCTAGGTGGACTGTTCACCAATGTATCGTTCAACAACTCTCCAATGAATATTTCCATCAACTTTCAGTCGAATGCTCATCCCAACGATTCAGCTAATGGTAGTTGCCTGTAGTGAATTTCTAAAAATAAAAAGATCAAAGTTTCTGGACTTTTCATGAAACACTTCTTTGTTTTTAAAAGAATAAAATATCGATCAATACACGTATCTACACCTCAAGGTATTCACCTTATATTAATCGCGATGTTAAACTTTCAGTGCTTTCGCTTGCACACTTCATTTCTTACCGTTTTGCCACCAAAGGGATAAAAGGTGTAAGTTATTTTCCTTCTCGAGCAAATTCAGTGGAAATTTGAAAAAAAGATGTTAAAAAATAAACGGTATGTAAATTCAGTGAAATACCACCATTATCCTTAAATAGTGTGAAGATTGTTTAAAAAGTTTGCAACCGAAGGTAAAAAGAAGGTTCAAATAAAAGATGTTGAAGGTTCTAATGTGCACGACTGACCTTGCTTCCTATTCGCTAACGCAATGACAGTTCTGACAGTTGACTTCGAAATGGCTTTCTGGGGCGCGCGCCCGGGATGAAAACAAACAATATTATTGCTGTTTTCTTGTTTCCTATTTTAATTCAATGATGCGATTAAATGGTTGCCGCTGAAATTTGAAATAATTCTTTCAAAGTGTAAATGAATATTCAAGCGTATCACAGAGGTCGACTGACCGAATTACATCACAGAGCTACTACCTAGAAATTCAGATTCGCATATAGTAGGGTTAGTCGTTATGACAGTTATGATTCAATGTTTGCTTAGGACAATAGAGAAACGGAAGGAGGCAGGACCTTTCAAGTTCATGTGACAAAGCTGTGGAATGAATTTCCTCTAGAAATACGTTCAAAAGATACCATCAGTTCCTTTAGTTCGGCCATGAGAAAACATTTCGTAGCACTGTGATATGCATGTGTTTGAGTTAATTTTTGTACACATTTTTAACTGTAGATGATAGGTATTTTGCGATTAATATTCATATTTTGCATTATTTTTAATTGTTTTAAAGAGATATCTTTGTTTTTTTACCTAATTTTTACATATATCTTTAAGTGTGGATAATAAAGGTTTTGCGATTGATATTCATAACTTGTACTATTTTTAGTTCATTTATAGAGATATCTCGGTGTTTTGAATCAATTTTTTTATGTATTTTTAACTGAAGATAATAAATGTTTTGCGAGTGATATTCATACTTTGGCCTTAGCTATAGTTGGGATGAAAAGTTCAAAAAGTCCCTTTAGCTTCATCACCTGGTGTATTTAATGTCATGATAACTAATAAAAAGCCTTAAGGTAAACAAAACCTTGTCTATATTTAAATATTTTTCCCGATCTATTTTTAGAGAGACTTCTGTTATTCAAGTTATTTTTCGCAAATCCTAGTACCCCTGATTTTCATACATTTTAGTTAAGATAAAGGGAAACGGAACAAAGTAATTTTCTGGATGCGAAAAAAATTTGTGCAAACAGGTCGGTTAAAAAACAAATGTAGCATGTATAACGAGATGGGTGTTCTTGTTAAATATCTGTCAGATAAGTTGGATTACGTATATATTCGACAATCAGACGTTCCGCAGCTGTTGACTACTATCGGAGGAAGAGTCGTAATTGGCGTATAAATTGAGACCACAAAATATGAGGCAATCTAAGAGATAACTTCAAACGTACCTAAAGGTGAAATAGCTCTACACATTTAAGTGGAAATCATGATGCCAACAAACCTGTCTGCAAATGAAGGAAAACAAACTGAAACTCTCCTTGAACTGAGATGCGTGGCAGGATGGACAGATGAGATAGAGAAACAGTTGATATTTCTCGGAGCAATCAACATTTTCCTGTCCCTCACTGCTTTGATTGGAAATACTCTTATTCTCCAAGCCCTTCGGAAGGAGTCTTCCCTTCACCCTCCATCAAAAGTCTTGTATCGTTGTCTGGCAACTGCTGATCTCTGCGTTGGACTTATTGCCGAGCCTTTTCAAGTCGCCTTTATTTTCTCACTGGTTCACAAAAACTGGAGAGTCTGTCGCATCGCATTAGCCTCAGTGTTTATAGCAGACTACACTCTGTGTTCTGTGTCTATATCAACTGCGACCATAATAAGTGTAGACAGACTTCTGGCCTTGTTGCTTGGGCTGAGATATAGAAAAGTTGTAACTTTGAAGAAAGCATATGTGCTTCTCAACATACTTTGGGTGGTGTCGATAGCCGCTGGGACAACGTACTTTGTAAATCATCGTATTGCTATCTGGTATAGCTTTATCGGTACGCCTCTATGTCTTGTGACTGCAACGTTTTCGTACACAATGATTTTCTTTCGTCTTCATCATAACCAAAATCATTGGCAGACTCATCTTCTACAGCGCCCGAACGAACCAATTCCCAGGAGCGTGGCGCGTTACAGAAAGGTAGTATATAATACGCTATGGGTGCAGCTAGCAATGGTCGTCTGCTATCTACCTTACGTCATAACCGCGGCAGTTCTCCCTGGCGAGAGAAAATCTCCATCGGACTTTATATTCTGGACCTATGCGGTAACCCTAGTTAATTTCAGCTCGTCGCTCAACCCGATTCTTTATTGTTGGAAGATTGGAGAAGTGAGACAAGCAGTAAAGGAGACAGTCAGACGAGCACTTTGCTGCTCATGGAGCTGGCTGTAGTGACCGATTTCTATCCGTTGAAGATAAGCTGTAAAAGGAATAAGCTGTTAATTGTCCTAAACAATACTGGTATTCAGAGAAATATGTTTGAAATATTTTTTTAGTGCACAACTACTCATTTTAAAAGGGATAGGGCGTGTTATTGAAAGGTCCTGTTCTCTCGGGTGAAACAGCTGTGAAAATTTATGTTTAGAAACATTGACAAAAAGATGAAGTTTTAAAAATATCACCGTTAATTGCCACTCACCTGGCATTCATTTAAAAAAAATGGTCCAAATAATGAAAAAGGCTTCTGTTTGTACCTTTACATGGATCCTTCCTATCACTAAAACAACTTCCTTGAAGTCTTACAACGGCCTCCTTTTCCAAGCTGCTCTTATTGATTATTTGATTTTCAGGTTAGTATGTTGAGTTGAAAATAAATATTCTAAAAGCGTTCGTTACAGGAGAATGACTTCTGGGCATGACAGTTGAGAATTATTTATAGGAAAACATTAATAGAGAATGAAGTATGGGCGTGCGTAGATATGAAATTTCTATTCGAGTATTTAAGTCGCTATCTCACAAGTTCACTGCGCTCATTCGAGAGATGTTTAGTTGAACAGGAGCAGAGAAATCCCATATCTACATGCAACAATGTATTATTTTGTTTATTTTATAAATACGATAGGTCTTAAATGACAACAAATGTCGACTTCATTCATTAATGACAAAAAGTAGATACATGGGTGTTTGTAGATGTGGAATTTCTCTTCTCGTGTCTAGTAAACTGGCAGGTTCAAATCCCTTCAGTGCTTTTTTTTTTTTTGTAAGTGAAATAGTCTCTCTGACGTTAGTAAAGCTTTCCGGAACATAAGACAAATCAAAGTGACGCTATGGTGAACTCAACGATCCTGAGGTTCTAGTAAAGCAGTGAAGTCGTCCTTAATTGACAAAAAAATCGGTACTCCATCTTAAATAAGACGTATGCTCTTCCCAGACTCTTGTGGCCGTGCTGAAGCCACAAGATTTTCATATCAAATACCCACATTACTCGCTCATGTCCTTCGCATATCTACGAGTAAACACTTTCCCTGGTGTCGTTCTAGTGTGTGTACAATCTATTCCCATTAACACAGAAAGTATAACAGTAAGGGTCACGATCAGTTAGCTTTAGCTAATTTCAAAGCGAGCGGTTTTTTCTGGATACAAGCTTCCCTAACCTTCCTTTCTAACACTATCTCTCTTGAGACTCTCAGTCTGGGCAAATTAAGGTATTGATGGTCGTTGTTGTTTTTCGTGGTAAAGTAAAAGGTAGTATGGAATCATTGTTTGCGCTACTAGTTTGTCAATTGTAACGACGTTTCAGGTTCAGTTGGTTAGAGAGACTGGTTGAAAGGAGAGGTCGCTGGCATTCTTATTGTGCCGAATCTCTGCAAGGCTCTCTTTTTTGTATCCACCATCTGAATCAAATTTCTATCTCACTTTACACCTGATTTATTCAGAATCGCCGACTTAATTAGGAATCTACTTCGTTTCTATTTTTCTTTTCCCTACCATAAATGTGTATTTTTACCTATTTCAGTAAATTAAAAAAGGAGAGAAAGTTGTATTAAACTAACTCTAAATATGGCATAATTATCGGATGGTTGCAGTTAAGAGACTTGTTTTGGTTTTCCAATCAGATTTCAAGTTCTGAGTTCATCTTTTCCAGCTTCTCATTAATTTGGACAGTATGGGCCCTTGTTTTCACTGAGTCGTTTTTCGTGGCCTCCTTCGTGAGATCAGCTCTAGACTTCTCTCTACGACATTCCTCCATGGCCCTTCGCCGTGACAAAATTTTATTTTTGTTTTGTTTGAGGTTTCAGAGACACAGCTGAGATCACTTTTGCGAATCTCGACTAGTAATCCGACACAACTTAACTTGCAATCGGTAGGTAAATATGTGCTCAAATTAAGTCTTTTTTTAGCATTTGGGGGTATCTAGGACTCAATGGCAGAGCCAAAGTGATGGAGCGATGGACGCTGCACTGCCGATCCGAACCACTGGGTCGCTATTATTCACGGTAAGATGGTGGACCACAACAGCAAAGGAAAGAAAGTAAGCTTGGTGAATGCTTGAAATTTTCCTGTCCTCTCTACGATTCAGAGAGATTTGTCCGAAACTGAAATGTTTTTGTATGAATTATCATGTCACTTTAATGATGATGCATTATTTATTGACAGACACTTCTAATTGATCCTTTAAAGTTCCGGCCAAAAACGGTGATAGATATCAGATGAAAATGACAACACGTTCCTAGGGCCGGTTTCTCGAAAGTCCCGGCAACTTTAAAGGGCCCGAAACTGTGTTTTAAAATCAAAACTTCAAGGATAGGAAAGCAGGTTCTGCCACCCAAACCAGTCCACTTTCTTTCTTTAGCTGAGTCTTATTGTGTCATTTTTAAAACTTTTGAAATCCCCATCTTGAGTGAAAACAGAACATCTTTACGGGCCCGTTAAGTTACCGGGACTTTCGGGAAACGGGCCTCTGGTCTTAATCAATGTCCTAATCCTCCTCTGCTTCTCATTATCGATTAAAAAGAGTTACTGCTACGATTAATTTATAAAACATAAAAAACCATGCTGTTGTTTTATTGATAAATGGCAGGACGTCTCTGAGAAAACTCTTAATTTGGATAGTAAAACTTTTAACGGCTCCTGGTTAAAAGTTAAAAGGGGTTCACGCGAATCACATAGGTTACCACATTCATAGCCCAGAAGGCATGAATTTGATTCCCATCCAGTCAGTGGAACAATTGATGCTTAACGCTTTAGTCTGAATCCTTATCTGACAACAGAAGACACATTTGTGGCTAGAATGAAAAGAATTATCCAAAAATAAATCGTAATCTTAGCCTTATTTACTCCCGTGCCGCAACTATTAAGTAAACGATTGAAAAGAGTCAGTCTTTGCCAACCCTAAGCGCAATATCACACAACAATATGCCTTTTGCAGTTAGAGATCACGTGCTTAGATACCGCATAGCAACGCCATACTGGAGAGCAAGCACTCCAGTGATCTCAGACAAAATAGAGATCACAGAGGTCTGCATTCAAACAAAGAATACAGTGGATAACAAGTTAAAGGGTATCCCAATTCGAGATATCTTGTAAGTTTTAATCAACAGCTTCCTTGGAGTGTATCAGCGAAAAACGAATTTTGGTGTGATTTTGCTGCTGATACACTCCGGGGAAGCTGTTGATTACTTCTTACTGAAACGAATTTTGGTGTGACTTTGCTGCTGATACACTCCGAGGAAGTTGTTGATTACTTCTTACTGAATTTCTCAAATTGGGATACCTTTTGACCTGTTATCCCCTGTATTCTTTGTTTGAATGCAGACCTCTATGACCTCTATACTGTCTGAGATCACTGGAGTGCTTGCTCTCCAGTATGGCGTTGCTGTGCGGTACCTAAGCACGTGATCTCTAGCTGCAAAAGGCCTATTGTCACAAGAAAAGGCTTTTAATAATTAACATAAAATATTTTGTAGTTAACTATTTTCCCTCGGCAGAAATATATTTTTTTTGATTTAATATTATAACAAGTAAGTAGTTAATTGAATAAATGAAGGATATGTAAGAGGTGAAGTCAAGACTTAACAGCGGATACGCATAACTTTCTTAAATCCTCCAAACTACCCCAAGCGTTTAAATAAGGCTAGGTGACCCAAAATACGTATCAAGAAAATTGGCCCAACTTTGATAACAATAGGCTTTGTTAGCCAAGCGAAAAATGACCCTATATGGCCATTTTTGAACAATGGCGCAACAGTTTCAGAACACGCGAGGGATTTGTCGAAGTTTCCGATTAGCATACGAGCGGGAAATTTAAACGTTCGGAAAGACTAGACTTTAGTTTAGAACTATGACGACTTTAGTTAAGAACTATGACAGCGTCTGGAGAAAGACTTATACGGAGAGAAGTGGTCTGAACGAGACAAATAACGTATTTTGAATTCTCGATGTGTGCATTGCCACATTAGCGGTCAATTTTCTCCTGGGATAGACCATTGAGAGTTGACTCGACGAGACAAATTTACGCTACCCACTCCCCCGAAGCGGCTAAATCAGCGTTAAATTTTCCCTTGGGGTACTCCGGTGACTATTTACATGTTGTGTGCAAATATGCGCTACCTACTCTTCCAAAATAGCTAAATTGTCATGCCAAAAATATTTTTCCGATTAGTCACGAACTTTTTCGCGTCGCTTCGGCCAAAGTCCCTCAGCGCTACAAAGAACAAAAGGACTATTACGTATGATGCACGATCCTCGCAGTAGATAGCGCTATTTAAGCAATAGCGAAAATCAGACCTGAAAAAAATCAGGCCTGTACGGGATTCGAACCACTGACCTTTGCGATACTAGTGCAGCGCTCTACCAATTGAGCTAACAAGCCAACTGGGAGCAGGCTGTTAAGTTGATTCGTAATAAACCCGTGAAAGTGATAAATCAGATACAATGAAATATAGGTGGCTTGCACGTTACGTCATCGCCGCCATGTTGGTGGACGTAAACAATAGACATCTCATTAGTTCCTTTTGTTCGTCCACCAGCATTTGTTCCTTTCACCGTTGTTACCTGTTTCTCTGGAGATTGGTTGCAAACCACCTATATGAAGTTCATATATTTTGAACTGCGGTATTAGAGACGTATGATGCACGATCCTCGCAGTAGATAGCGCTATTTAAGCAATAGCGAAAATCAGACCTGAAAAAAAAAAAAAAAAAAAAAAAAATCAGGCCTGTACGGGATTCGAACCAATGACCTCTGCGATACTAGTGCAGCGCTCTACCAATTGAGCTAACAAGCCAACTGGGAGCAGGCTGTTAAGTTGATTCGTAATAAACCCGTGAAAGTGATAAATCAGATTTTCGCTATTGCTTAAATAGCGCTATCTACTGCGAGGATCGTGCATCATACGTATCTAATACCGCAGTTCAAAATATATGAACTTCATATATTTCATTGTATCTGATTTATCACTTTCACGGGTTTATTACGAATCAACTTAACAGCCTGCTCCCAGTTGGCTTGTTAGCTCAATTGGTAGAGCGCTGCACTAGTATCGCAAAGGTCAGTGGTTCGAATCCCGTACAGGCCTGATTTTTTTCAGGTCTGATTTTCGCTATTGCTTAAATAGCGCTATCTACTGCGAGGATCGTGCATCATACGTATCTAATACCGCAGTTCAAAATATATGAACTTCATATATTTCATTGTAACCAAAAGGACTATTGTTTCATACTTAATGTGAGAAGTTGAGCCGGAACAATAGACCATTTTTTGATACGAAAAAGAGTGCTAATTCCTTTTCCAGAACGTGCCGTCACAGCCAAGTCTGAAAAAGCCCTGTTTAAACACACCTATCGACCAATGAGACCATTCATACTACCTTAACACCCTAAATGCCGAAAGCAAATAAAAGCATGTATGAATGCTGAAACGATGACCGTGGATGAGCTAAGTTCTGGGGATAGCGAACGGTGCTCATCAGGTTTAACATGGGAACGTGACTGATTCCAGATTGAACTATTTCAGGGATATTTTTGGCCTGGAACTGAAAAAAAAAATACGGTTGTAACAATACTGGAGATAGTCTAATTTAGTTTGACCATTTATTTTCTTAAACGAACAAGATAAATGTGAGCTACCAGTTTGGTGCAAGTCGGCTAAGACATGAAAGTTTTTACGTTTTAGTGAACAAATGGCAGAAACCAGATGGCTCGAAGTCGATTATTTTTGACCAATTGCCATAAAAAGTCTTACTTAAAACCTTTCTGATCGAAGATTTCCTCGTCAGAGCCCAGTTACACAATCTCAGGTATCGTGATAATTGATTCTTCAGCGCGTCACGGACCATAAAACCAACAGACTAACATGTAACGACTTCTTTTTTGAATGACGACAAACAGTTTACCAGAAAATGTTATTACATTCTTGAGAGGTCTAATAGGCCTTAGTTCCATTCAAGTAAAATTTAGACTGATGATGTATTGAAAAAACCGACCCATTGAGTTCATTAACGCTTGAAAATTTGAAATGAATGAGAGGCTTCATTTATTAACGTATTTTTTTTTTAACAAAGTAGTTGTCTTAAATGCCGCGAACCTCCCACTCCCCACCCCCCACCCCCATTTGAATTTGTTTATCTTACGCCGCTAAAAAATTAGATGTGCCTGTCAATAAGCTGCATATTAAGCTAAGAAAACTTTTGAATTGCATGCATAAAAAATGAAGAAGAAGCATCTCTGAGCAACAGTCAGTAACATCTCTTCCCTGACGAGGGCAGGCAATTGAAAATTTCAGACGGTTTCCAGACTTATCTCTCGACTTCTCTTGTTACTTTACACCAAGTTAGCATGAAACGTAGCTGCTCAGACGAACATCTCAGCAGTGCATCAGTGTGGTTCTCCTTGTCTGGTTTAGCCGCTGTCACTGGAAATGTCGTTGTGTTGTGGCTGTTCTACAAAAACGAGTCTTTACGTACAATTTCCAACCGCTTTTTAGCCTCGTTATCCGTAGCGGACGCTTTTGTCGGCCTTGTTATAGATCCTGTTTGGATTGTTATCCGATGTTGGATTTAGTCATCACGAGGAAACAGTTTGTATACGATAAGATTAGTGTTGTGGGTTCACACAACTGCAGCCACTGCTTTGAATTCGTGCTGTGTTTCAATCGACCGTTTTATTGCGATTCGGTTTCCTTTCCGGTATCAGGACATTTTAAGTAAAAGGAGATACTTTGCGGTCATTATTTTGGTGTGGTTTATTTCATTAAGTTTTCCTTTGTCGATCTTGTTAAAAGAAGAAGATGAAAGGGAACTATTTATGTTCTCTGTATGTATGCCGTTTGTAGGTCCATTATTAGTGGTCTCCTTTTGCTATATATTCATTTTCAAATTAGCCAGAAAACAATTCAGGAGAGTTTCGCAAGCCAATCGACCTCCTGACTCCGGTGAAAATGTAAGAGTTCGTACTATGCAAAATTTTAAGGCTATGAAAACAGTCGGTTTTGTTTTAAGTGCTTGCATCATCACATGGATGCCCAGTTTAATTCTGCTTTTGATAAAATTTTATGATTTGAATGCCAAACGGAAATGCAAAGCACAGCAAATCTCCTTTGTTGTAATGCCTTGGGTTGAGGCAATCGCTTTTACTTCATCAGCGATTAACCCATTGATCTACTACTTCAGAAATAGCGACTTTCGCCGAGCCTTTCGCAGCACCTTCCGTTAGCTGCCCTGTGTTCATGAACAAAATGCATCAGACCATAGTGCACGGCCAGAGCGAAACCAGATGGTATGCAACGCTGGGACACGCACGCGTGACAACTTGGCAACTAAGGAGGCTTAACTCTGTGGACAAACCCGGCGAAAAAGTACTCTCGCGTAATTTCAGACTTGTTGCCCCTCATAAACAGTTAATAATCAAATGGAAGCCCTAATTCCTAAGCTTGTATAACGTAACTATGTTACTTAGTAAATGTAAAGAAAAACAAAAAAAATACGTCTTTTCTGTCATATCAGACAATTCTTTCATGACATGTAATTTTGCCACCGCCAAATGCCCGTCACCAAACATTAGTTGTTAATCTGTTATGACAATAAATCCGGCAAGATGTACGGAGAAAACTCTCATATAATGAAAGTTTAAATTTTTTGGATCTACAAAATTAAGGAGAAAAAGATTCATCATTTCTATAATCTTGAGAGCATAGTAAATATTCAGTCTCAAACTGGCCTCATTTATTTTTCTGTTCTTTTTGTTTTCGCGTAAGAATGACGAGCTTTTGTACTTATGTTAATGTGAACTAGAATGAATTACTTAGGCCTCCATCCTCGATAATAGAGACCTTATATAGAGCCGAAAGAAGGCTGAGAATGCAACGAGAACGTGATGAAAAAATTAAATGTTTAAAGGTCAGGACACGCCAAGAAATACGTCGGTATGACTTGTCACGTTTGTGTGATCCGTCGGTGCTACTCAATTTTCTCAACGCACACCTGTTTGCATTCTCATTAAATATCATCAGACAAAACAAGCGCGCGAAAACTAGGCATTACACAACAGCAAGGGTTCCCCCGTCAAGTCAATCGAAGGCAAAAGTAATCATGTTCACTGAAGTTCATGAAAAAAGCTCTTTCTGAGCTTTGTATCTATAAACAATCGCTGCAATTGCTCAATCATGAGCGAAGTGTCCGACGAAAGTAAAAAACCACCCTTTAATTTCATTTAAAAATGGACTCAATTTCTAAGGGAGAACTGTTGAAAACAATTTGAACGTTTTGAATACTGCAGTCGCCAAATAGCGATTTCGTTGCCACTTGTTTGGTCTGGAACGACACGGATTGCTGAGAAACCTCAGATAGCTGGCTGAGGTTGTTGGTGGAGGAAGAAACGGCTCTCGACAAGACTTGATTGCAGGTTGTGCAGTTTTGATGTTGACGGACGGGAGATGTAGCTCACCAGAGACTGCTCATTGTCCCAGCGTTGGACCAGAGAGTGATGGCAGTAGCTCTTACACACTGATTTGTGTAAACTTTGGATAAACACGCTTCTTCGCTGATATTTTTTATCATTTTAGCGAGGCTGCGTATTCCAAGCGGTCGTGCTTCGTACCAAATTGCATCTTAGCCTGTGCTGTTCTTCCTCGGATGCTGGGAAAAGGCAGCGCACTTTGGATTGACTTTCTGCAGGTATAGTTTCAGTGCCTTATAGCTGTCACCTTGATCTTGTGTTTCATACATTCGTGCTTCTTTTTCTGTAATAATTTGGATATATCAACAAAGTTGAAATGGTAAAATGGCCACCGTAACGATTACAAAAGCTGACGTTTCGAGCGTTAGCCCTTCGTCGTAGCGAATATTCGCTACGACGAAGGGCTAACGCTCGAAACGTCAGCTTTTGTAATTGTTACGGTGGCCAATTTACCATTTCAACTTTGTTGATATATCCAAATTATTTCGTTACCCCCACCGACGCAGCGCCAAACAGTTTCTTTCGAAACTATCAGCCTTCTTTTTCTGTGCTTTCTACATCGTTCAATCCTCCTGGATGATTCTTTGATATTTCATCGTGACTCATTGTTATGTACCTTCCTCCAGCCGCATCAATTTCAAACTTGAAGCTCTTCGTCGTCAAGCTTCTTTGACCTTCACGACCCCTTCGGCACAAAAAAAAAGCAAAAGCTTCTTCGACCTTCACGGCCCTTTCGGCAAAAAAAAACAAAAGCATAACATGAAACCAAACGTTCCTCAGCAGGGAAGGTGGTTGAGACAACTTCTGGAGGTTTTCGTCTTGGATAACAGGTTTGTGTGAGACATTTTCTTTTGCCGCTTCATTTATTAAGGCTTCTTATCTGTGCATCTAGCATCAAGTATGACCTTAAAAATCTTGAATCAGTGGAACTTTTTACGCCTCTGTTGAAAGGAGGGGCATTGAGCTATCTTTCCATTGAGTGACAGAATCTCAGTAAGGTAGATTTTCTGTAAGCTTCGCCCTTTTTGTCCTGGCTTCTGCATAGAACCTTCGTCGGTTTTTATCCAGCTGGCCGATATTCATCTCCTCAAGCGAGGTGTGAATTTTTTTTTGTACACCAGGCTGAAATTAACAGAAAAATAAAGCGGCAGCAGGTTATCCTGTGGTGTTTGTTTAGTTTTATGCGCGCGTTCATACGAGTGACGCCTGACTGTTTTCTCTCTCTTGTGTATCTTCCATCTTGTTTCGCTGAGTCTGAATAAAGCGTATTCGTTGTGTAGTTCGCGTTACTTACTGGCGTGGTGGCAGCGGTTCAAAAACCCACCTACACCTTCAACACTAAGTCATCGAATTACTGGCAAAGGTCCAACAACGAGCCGGCCTTCGCTACGACCGGAAAAAGAGCTAAGTACAGCGTTCTCCTTCGAGATAATTATACATAGTCTGCAAGAATGGCAACCACAAGTGCACCAAAGCAATGGTCTCTCACCAAATCAGAAACAATTACTTCATTTGAAGTCTGGCGACAGAATCTTCCATATATTTTGTCCCTCGACGCTAATTTTGCTCCCTTCTTAAGCGATAATGTCTCTTGCCAAAAGGAAACTTCTGCAAACCCCACAAGAGGTCTGCAAAACGACGGCGAAAGTGTTCCTCTAGCGAGACGACGAACAGCACACTAAAAGGCTGCCCATCTCGACCTGATGCTGGGCCAAATATCCAACTATTGTCCTGTTATATCAAGAAACTCAATCGTGAATCTGCGACTTCGGTCAACGGAATATGGCAAATGATTAGGATGCATTATGGCTTTCAGTCTACTGGCGCCCACTTTATCGACCTCAACAACATAAAACTCGAACCCAACGAACGACCTGAAGATTTGTTTCAGCGACTCATGTCTTTTGAGGAAGATAACCTCCTAGTCGCCAACGGCCCCAACACCCATCATGGTGAAGCCGTGACCTCCGACGAAGAGTTGTTCCCATCCCTTGAAAACTTAGTGATCCTAACCTGGCTTCGCCTCGTTCATTCTGACTTACCAATCCTCGTGAAACAACGTTATGGTAGGGAACTACGCTCCAGGACTCTAGCATCACTGAAACCGGAAAATATCACAGGCTCTCGACTCACTCCTAGAAGAGATCCGGTCCGCCGCTGACTCCAAAATATTACGGGATCCCACATCAACATCTAAATCTAGTCCAAGACCCCTCCAACAGCTACCCTATCGTCTACCCAGTCCACGTAACCCAGCGGTTACTAGGCGTCCCATGGTATGTCCGGTAAGCAAAGAAGCTCGTCGTCATAACACCCACCACTATCTTAGCACATGCCCATATCTACCACACGAAGACCGCCTCTTCATGTCCAAATCACTGGCCACCTTCAACGTCGAGGATGAAGAGCCACCTTACGACCTCGATGTCGGCGCCCTTGAGCTCGATGACGACGAATGTGAACATCCCCGTCAGCACGGGCCGTCTCCCGTAGAGTCAGTTCCAACTATTCACCCTCACTCGGTGCTTTCTACATGCAGCACCCTGTGCCTCTGACCCTTGACACTGGTGCTGAGACAAGCATGATTAAGGCAAGCCTCGCACGCAAGCTCAACCTCAACATCGTCAAGTCCAACCAAAAAGCCCTATTGGCCGATGGGACGACCCCCTTGAATGTTATCGGTGAAGTCCCCATTACACGATCGCGCACCAAGATGAAGTTAACACTCGAAGCGCTCGTCGTAGAGGATCTAGATGTGAATATCCTGGCAGGTATTCCGTTCCTCATTGCCAATGACATCACCATACGTCCCGCAACTCAAGAAGTAACAATCCATGGGCGGGAAACAACCAAGTACCTCCCTGAAGCTTCAGTCAAGAGCCACCAATCCTATTCCGTGAGACAAACATCCTCCTACGTCCTTCGTCTAGCCCGGTGATTTCGTCGAAGTCACAGTACCTCCAGAACTACGAGCCGAATCCACAATTGCCTTAGAGCCTGCCCCCACCTCCTAGCTCCAACCACAACTGGTAGACACCATAGACGGTAAAGCCCGCATAACGAACGACACCGACGAGCCACAGGCCATTAGACGCCACGAACACATATGCTTCGGCCGCAACACTACTCGAGATGTTCCAGTTATCAATCCCTCCTAAGTCCCTTCTCCCCCCTCGAAGCCAAAGGTCAACACTCCATACTCTTACGGCGTTCAGCTAGACCCCAACAACTTTCTTGAAGACACAATTCGTGATCAGTTCCAACAAGCCTTACTCAACTATAACCGTGTATTTGGTCCAGACCTACCTGACTACAATGGCTCCGCAGGTTCCATCGAAGCCCACGTGAACATGGGACCCGTGGAACCCCCTCAACGCAAGGGTCGTCTCCCTTTGTACCCCCGCGATAAGTTGATCGAGCTACAGGAAAAGTTCGACGAACTTGAAAAAGATCACGTTTTCTCCAAACCCGAGGAGGCCGACGTCCATGTACAGTACTTGAATCCCCCATTTCTGGTTAAGAAGCCCTCCGGTGGCCATCGCCTCGTTACCGCCTTTGCCGACGTCGGTCGGTACAGCAAACCCCAACCTTCATTGATGCCAGACGTAGACTCTACCCTACGTACTATTTCCCCTTGGAAGTTCATAATCAAAACCGACCTTAGCCGTGCATTCTATCAGATCCCACTGGCTAAAGAATCTCGGAAATACTGCGGTGTCGCCACCCCTTTCCGGGGTATACGTGTCTATTGCCGATCAGCTATGAGTATGCCCGGCTCTGAAACTGCACTGGAGGAGATGATGTGCTGCGTCCTCGGCGACTTCATACAGGAGGGACACGTCGCTAAGATAGCCGACGACCTACATTGTGACGCCTCTTCACCCGAAGAGCTCTTAGTTATCTAGACCCGCGTCCTCGACCAACTCGACAGATGTAATTTGCGGCTCTCTCCCTCAAAGACCGTCATTTCCCCTTACTCAACGACGGTCCTCGGATGGGTATGGTCACAAGGAACCCTATCTGCCAGTCCTCGTCGTATTGCTGTTCTGTCTTCATGCCCTCTCCCTACAACTGTTAAGGACATGCGTTCATTCATTGGTTCATACAAGGTCCTCGGGGGAGTTCTACCTGATTGTGCCTCAATAATCGACCCTCTGGAAAGCGCGATCTCGGGAATGCAATCGCCAGACACCCTTAGCTTGGACGAAAACCTGACCAAGGTATTTCGTTCTGCAAAACAAGCTTTTTCAGGGTCAAGACCCATCACACTCCCGCGCCCCACTGATACATTGTGGATTGTCACGGACGGTTCCGTGAAAAAACGCGGTCTCGGTGCTACACTGGTCTACACGCGGTGCTACACGCGACAATGGTCTACACCTTGCAGGTTTCTTCAGCGCCAAACTTCGTAAGCATCAGATCCAATGGTTACCGTGCGAAGTCGAGGCGTTAAGCACTGCAGCAGCTGTCAAGCACTTCAGCCCCTTTATCACCCAATCAAGAAATCGCGCACACGTACTAACCGACAGTAAACCGTGTGTTCAAGCCGCGGAAAAGCTCTGCAGAGGGGAGTTTTCCGCCAGCCCAAGGGTAACATCGATATCTTCCTTACTAGGGTTAGCCGCTTTCAAGTCACCCTGCAACACCTAGCAGGTTCTGCAAACCTCCCGTCAGACCTTGCCAGTCGAAACGCCCCAGATTGCTAGGAAGCAAACTGTCAAATATGCTCTTTCATCAATAAGACCCAAGACTCCGTTGTCCTTAATGTGACCGTGCAGGACATAATTGATGACAACAAGCCTCTCCCCTACACTACCCGCTCCACATGGCGGGAAGTCCAAAATGGCTGCCCCGACTTACGATGCGTGCATGCACACTTAAAACAAGGTACCTGACCCTCCAAAAAACTCACCAAACTCAAAGACGTCAAGAGATACCTGAATGTTGCCTCCATTTCTCGGGACGGCCTCCTCGTCGTGAAACCTGACCATCCCTTTGCCGCTACTTCCGAGGCCATAGTCGTCCCTAGATCCGTTTTCGACGACCTGTTAACTGCCCTTCATGTGCGTCTCAACCACCCATCTCAGAACCAACTTCAAATGGTCGTGTAACGCCACTTTTACGCCCTAGACATGGGCCCTGCCTGGACACGTGTTTCATCATCCTGCCACACGTGCGCCTCACTACAGAAGTTTCCAAGCGCTCTCTTCAGCCAGACGTCAGAGGATCCCCCAGATGTCATCGGGATTGCTTTCGCTGCCGACGTCATCAAACGTGAGCGTCAGTTAATCCTCATTCCTAGAGAGTGTGCCACTTCTTACATCGCTGCTTGCCTCATCGCAGACGAGAAATACGACACATCGCGGAGCGCCTTAACGTGTCTAGTTGCAGATTTGCACCCCATCGATGGCCCACGTGCCGATATCCTTGTCGACCCCGCCCCCGCCTTCGTCTCGTTAAGCAACAACGACGGCCTCAAACACCTAAATGTTTGGCTTGACATTGGGCGCATCAAAAACAAGAACAAGAACCCTGTTGCAGAAAGAGCAGTACAAGAGCTCGAGGACGAACTACTAAAGCAGGTACCTGGTGGTGGTCCTATCGATCAAGTGAGCCTAGCTATTGCTGTTGCTCGCCTCAACACTCGTTTACGTCGTCAGGGACTTTCTTCACGCGAGCTGTGGACTCAAAGAAGCCAATTCACTGGTAACCAGCTTCCCGTTGCAGATTACAACACTATACTTGCTATGTACCAACAGCGTCTGAACAACCACTCATCCAGTGAGCATGCCAGGAATCCCAGAGGCCTCATACCACCCGAGCCCCAAATCAAAGTTGGCGATCTGGTCTATCTAGTGTCAGGCCGGAAAAAGCTGCACGCCTGAAACCGCTACCTCGTTACAGAGAGAAACGACCCATGGTGTTTTGTCAAAAAGTTCTTCGGCTGTCAGTTGAGAGCTTCTTCTTAGAAGATCAAGTTTTCCGAATGCTATGTCGTCCGCACACAAGTCAACTCCCCTCTTCTCGCATGAATCGAGCAAATGATGAAGTCCACGGTGAACAAGCGTCCGTCCTCGATCCCCCTCAACCACCGTTGGACATCACTCATCCGTTCGACGCCAACCCTGAAACCCTGGACTCCTCCATCACACTCCCTCAAGGCGACGGTGGAGAGACCCTGTCCGATCCTCAGTAACCTGAAGTTCCCAGAGCCCCGGTCGAACCTCACGTGTCCTACTCTAACCCTGACGAAAGCTGTCCACAACCAGCCCATCCAAGGCCCCAGCGATCTCGTACACCGCCATCGTACTTGAAAGACTATGTCATGTATTAGGGTCCTACCACTTTCAGCGTGTATACTTTTGCAGAATCCCTGAGACGTAGTTATTATAGTTTGTTCTCGTAAAGGAAAGAAAAAGACGTTGCGCCAGCAGGTTGTCCTGCGGTGTTTGTTTAGCCTGCGCGCGCTCATACGAGTGACGACTGACTGTTTTCTCTCTCTTGTGTATCCTCCATCTTGTTTCGCTGTGTATGAATAAAAGGTATTCGTTGTGTAGTTCGCGTTACTTACTGGCGAAGGGTCTACCAAAATTCTCTTTTTTTAAAGACCTCATAGTTTCAATTTATTTTAACGGTTACCTCTAATCATAGTAAATGCTCTTTAAAAAGCCAAATTTAAAGCGTTTCGTCGAGATTGTTTACGTACAGCATTAAATGGGGTTCCACGGTTACAAACACTTTTCTCAGTGGTAAAGTAAATAATTAAAGGCTTCAACAACTAATTTCGTGTTATTCTTAGCATTATAGAGGCCTATTTAAAAGTGCCAGGTTGTCTCTGATAGCTGCTTTTTACCTTTATTATGGACACAGACCAGTTTGTAGTTTCTTTTGTCGTTTTGGAGTGCCGCTCACTTACAAGCCATTCAAGTTCGCTTTCACTTAAACTCGCAAATCTCTTTGCAGGTGGATCGGAAAATAAGAAATGAAATAATTTAAAGGATGGCATTTCTGTTTCATTTTCCGCAATTTCGAAGAGTTTTCCACATTTCCCGCAGAAGAGACTCCACCATTATTTAAACAAATGGGTTTCCTACAAAACATTTGCTCACTTGGAAAAATTTGCTCACGTCAGCAGCGCACACCCATGGGCAAATGGTGTACACTAAATTGACCAATCAGAGCGCGCGCTTTACTTTGGTTGCGTTATAATTAATGTTATTTATCGCCAAAAGGTCGTGACCGAAGTCTGCTCAAAAATTCTGCGCAGCCAGCAAAATGAGATTTATTTGTGAAAAAATTACAACAAAGCTTGAAATGTTCTGCAAAGTGCTCAAGCAAAACGGATACCGTCCGCTGTGAGCAGCTTGGATGGGAGAATACTGCCCACTCTCGGAACCAATCAGATCGCACGATTTATAGAATACCCCCCACTCACGAGCTGAGAAAAAAATAACATGTACTAATTGACTGAGTGGAAGGGCCAGACGGGAAAATATTTGGCTCGAGGTCATGACGTGCGTCATGAAGGAGAGCAAATTGCAGTCGAACCTGTATTTAGCAGCACCGTGGCGGTCACCCTGTGTGAAGCAGTCGGTTGTCAAAGTAACGAATTTTATTCTCGTAAGTGCTTTCACCAGCTAACATTCAAATAAAACTGAACATTTTATAATATACTTCACGTGCACCTCCGCCAATGTAATCTATTACATAACTTGCACTTATTGCAAAAAGATAGACATCGGCGAAACAGGCAGAAGACTAGGTGACCGATTCCGAGAACACCTTCGCGACGTGGAAACGAATGACAAGGACATATCGAAACCAGTCGCTAGACATTTTAATTTACCTAATCATTCTAAGCAACATATGGCAATCTGCGGTCTTTCCTTACACTTAGGTAGCACAGAAAGCCGTAAAAATCTTGAACAAGAGCTCATCTTTCAAACCGGCAGTCTAAATCCCACAGGGATCAACGAACGCTTTTCATTCCACTAATTTATCCCTGTTTTTCTCGTTGCCATGTTCCCACCAATAACGTAACTCCATTTTCTGCTTTTAAAAGCACATACAACCCACAATTCCTCTATTCGCTCCGACGAAGGGCTAACGCTTGAAACGTCAGCTTTTGTAATCGTTACAATGGCCAATTTACCATTTCAACTTTGTTGATATATTCAAATTATCTCGTTACTCCCACCGACGCAGCCCCAAACAGTTTCTTTCGAAACTATCAGCCTTTATTCATTTTATAATATCACACTTATCAAGTTTTGAAAATTTCGCCCGAAAATATAGGTAATCACTTGACTGCGAGTGCAATTTGGGATAAATTGGCACGAGTATATTTTTCAAAAGCTAAACAATTTGACGAATTTCAACAAGCTTTTCGCTGTCTTTTTATTGGCTGCCCGATCTGAGTGTCAGAGCTTCAGCAAACCTAAAACCACAGGCCTACCATCTTAAATATCCGTGGTTTCGGGTTTCTATGGTAATGGGTCCTGTGGCATTTACATGGCCGTTATAAATGTAGTTCAAATATATTGCCTCTAGAATCTTTCGCTAGTAGTCAGTCTTAAAAAAAATCAGCTCCGAATAAAGCTTAATAGTTCATTACTTGTTTGGAAGTGTTTTTTTCTGCCAGAAAGCCTCAAAATCGCTCGTTTGGGGCTTTCGAAATTCGGCGGTTAATTCGGCTCGCTCTCCATAGTTTAAAAATGCAACAAGGTAAGCAGCTTAGGCATCCAATTCGCACACCACCTCGCACTCGAGACAAAAGTGTTTTACCTTCTAGGCCTTATTTTCCCACCGAAATTCAACAGGCCACAGAAGGATTATCCAGCTGTTACGGTGACTCGGTTTTGAATCATTCCATTCAACGGTTTACGAGAAAATGGAACGCAAAGTCATAGATTTGGAGCTCTTCTAGGGATCCGGACATTAGGGGTACTCAAAGGAATTCCAAACATGCGTTTCGGTTATAGAATTTCGGACCCAGCCACCCTACCCGAGGTACAAAAATGTGAAAAATTGTACAAAATTGTAACCCCTGTCGGGGTCCCAAAGGCGCCACTTTGTACTTCCGGTGGATGTCATAAGCCAAGATCGACCAATAAGAATCGAGAAAGTTTTAAAAAAACACTCTCAGTAAAACCCTGGTCCCCTCCCTGGTTTGTTTGTTCGACCGCAGGCCGCTGGCTACCCTCGCCGGGCTTACTTTTGTTACCCGACATACTGTGCGATCGGCGAACGGGTCCACAACTGTTTCAACGAGCCAAATTCGAAATTGGAAAGCCGATCGATCTGGAGATAAAAGCATTGCTAGTGAAAGATCTGTGGGAGAAATTGGGAATCGAGTGAATGGAAATGGAACTGCAACATATCTGGTTTGATTTTCTGGAGGAAACGAGACTGGTAGTAATTTTTTGGCGGAATTATTCGCTTCGGGCGACGGACACTTCTAAAATGGGTTTCCGGCCTTGTCTTTTTTTTAGCAGTTGAACACCAATATAGCGCTAACTCGCCTAAAACGCTTCAAAATGGCCTGAGACGCTGGTAATCAACAAAGAAAACAACAAGGCAATAAGGCAAGTCCATTTTATTTCAAAACAAGACATTTTTCTCTCTTTTAAGGCACACCGATAACATCCCATACAAACCTTTACAAATATAAAACGTTGCGCAACACTGTAAGAGTCACGTCCGCTTTTCTACTAGTGAGCTTGGGCTGCCTGTGACTTACCGAACTCAAGAGAGTATTGATTGAGTGCCACCTTTTATGATTCTTTTTATTTTCCTATGATCTGGTAAACTTTTCCGGCGACAGAGACTGCGAGGAATATTGAGGAAGGCTCCATTTACTTTGACCACGAAAGATCTACCACCACACGAAATGAACGATAGGAAAGCTTACGCACGCGTAGTTGATAACGATTAAAAACAGAAAAAACTAATGAGGTATGTGAAAAAAAAACCAAGTGAAAGAGGGAAACAGCCTCAGAAAATATACTTTTCACTTTATAATGGCACCTAGCGGACTCCGACTCGGATAGTTTAACTGTCTTACATCGGCAAAGAAACAAACCGCAACCAAATTTGGAGCCTGGAAAGAAAATAGGATCTCAACTCAAGCTCAAAGAAAAAACAAAGATAGCGCCCACATCATCTTTTGATTCAAAGCTTCCAATATTCGTGACTCCTCAATTTCAAGCTTCTCCCTTCACTATCTTAACCATGGTAATCCTTGTAACTATAAACAGTCGAGGCCGTCGCCTCCCTAATCGTTCTAAAACTACACTCATTGCCTTTAAAAGAAACAAATTCGACATAGTCTTTACTGAAGGGAACACAATGGATGCCAGCTATGGAAACCGAAATTATGCAAGAATGGAACGATAACGCTTATTTCTTTCATGGGGAAACTCTGCAAGAGGTGCCGCCACACTACTCTCTTCTCACCTAGAGCACAACGTAATACAAACAAAGCGTGGTGATTATATCATCGTTGGAGACTTTTTAAACACAATTCTCAACATCATATAAGTTTAGCGCAAGGGAAATCCAATGACAAGACAACAGCAACAACTCAACCAAATGATATCAAAGCGAGGTTCGGCGTAATTGACATCTGGAGGAACAGAAGTAAACACGAACGAAATCAGACCTGGACAGGAAGGAGCTCGGCAGATTCTTCATCCCTTATCCGCTCAAGAATCGACTTCTTCCTTCTTTCTTTAATTGTCAACCAAGTTGTCACAGGCGCTTCAATCAAATCCTATGCACACTCAAATCACAATCTCATGACAATGACACGAGTGTTTGAAACTCTGCAACATGACCCAGCATTTTGGCACTTGTAATAATGATCTTCTTTGCAAAAATGTTTTTCAAAAAGAAATTTCATCCTTCTGGACAGAATGGGAGGAACTTTTCGAAAATTTTCTGAATCCTCTTAGATGGTGGGATAAAGCCACACAAGCCACATCATCTACAAAAAAACGCCAAAAATATTTGTTATCCGGATGAAATAGCTTCATAGAGAGGACTAAAGTGCAGTACTTAGATAAATGCAAGAGGTCAACGTCACACGGATGCGTGATGTCCAATCCCTCCGGAGAGAATACAAATGAGCTTTAAAAATTTCCCTGAAATGAACCTGATGAATACTCTAGCGAAATTATGTGTAAAACATATAAAAAAATAAAACACTTATACGTGTACATCTTTCGGACCTATTTTTTTTTTATTTCGATAATTGGTGCAACAAAGGTTTCATTCCAACGAGGGTCTTCTGTCTGCATGAGCACAAAGAAAGCGGTTCAGACTAACTCACAACCGGTGTACTTATGTTACATCTACACCAGTCACAATTCTTACAAATTAAGTGTCCAGCGGTTAATTATCTTCCATTATTTGTGATGATAGTGGATATCGGTACTAACTAAATTTCGTACCGATAAGTCCTTTAAATTCAAGTTGTATTTTACTGTTCTTTTCATAAGACCTTTTTCATTCTAAGTATGTTGAGGATTAGAAGTAAACAGTGTTTACTCCTTTCTTTTCTAGCAAGGCTCGAACTTGCGACCTTCCGCGTGTTAAGCAGACGTGATGCTTTTGAGATGAAAAGTAGATAAATTGTTAATTAACGACAGAAACATACAAGATGACTTCCAGGTTCAAGGACTCGAGGAGTCGAGATTCAAAGCAAACTTTCCCAAAATAAAAGTCTTTGAGCAGAATAAAAAAAACTTATTATAACCATCATCTTCATTTATGTAATAGCACGAGAGACAACGAGAGACAACAAAAATGTAATAATACGAGAGTGAACTACAGGTCCCTAGAGGACGCACATGCTGCTATGTAATACACATTATAACATCCTCCCTTTTATAGATGGAAACAAGAAAACTTGCTCTTAATTACAAACCGACGCACGAACTGACTGATCCAAATTTTGAAATAAGCATGCATCAATAAGGTAAATAATCGAGCCCCGGCCTGTAACGCGTCAGAAGTCTTAAGATGTGGCTACCATTTTAATTCCGTTTCGTTATTTTCATTTCCGGTTGTTTCGTTACGTAATATCACGTGACTTATTCTCACGTGTTTTAGATTTTGAAGTCGCTCGTTACGTCTGTTGTAGTCCTGGTATGGGTCACTGTATTCCCAATCACGGTAAAACAGTTCTTTAACGTGCTTAAGGCACGTTTTTTATTAAAATAAGCCGCAAAGGTAACATAAGAAGAGTTTATAGCTTCGTCAAAACAAAGTCACTTAAATGCCTTGGTGGCCTTCGTTGACGCTCAAATCGTCTTAGCGCTGGCTTGGGTGAAGACTTTGCCGTGGTTGAAGGAACTTCAGGCCCACTTAGAGACGTATTTCCTTGACTTGATAAAGGTAGATTTACTTCCCCTGGAACGGTACCGGTGGTTGGCACTTCCTTGGAGTGGGTGTCTCGACCTCATACGATCTCTCATCTAGTCGACTCCGTACAATTCCTTTCTGCCATTCTCTCTTGCCCAGCTGAAACGGTTTTGTTTTTACTATATCTCCTCTTTTTAAGGGATTCAGATTGACAGCACCTCTGTTATAATACTGAGCTTGTCACTGCTTGCGCCATTCAAGCTTGCTTCGGCACAGCTTGTTGTCTGGAACTAGCTGTGGTGCGAGCAAATTTGCCGTCATCGGTAAGAGACTTCTCGTCCTCCTGTTGAAGAGACGCTGTGCTGGACTAACTTGGATACTGGCAGGTGGGGTGTTGCGGTGATCGAGTAAGGCTAGAAATGCATCCCATCCACTTGATATGCACTTTCTGAGAATCTTCTTACTATATTACATGTCTTTCTTCGTTTAAGTCGTCGACAAGTTAAACCGTCTACGGCATGAATAATAGCGAAAGTTCAGGTCCTTCACCTCAACCGTCAACGCCATCAGCGCCTAGATCGTTGATGCTTCATCAGATCATGCCGCCTCTGCCTCTTGTTTGAAACACAGCGGAGAAGTCGCCGAGAATTGGAAGCTTTGGAAAGAAAATTACAACAACTAGCTATTTCGTTATTTCAAGGCTAAATCGGGAGAAAAAACCAGGAAAGATTTATTACTCGACGTTTCGGGGTCATCGTGACTCCATTATCAAGAGACTAGTTTAAAAACATGCAAATAAGGAAAGGTACAAGAATAGCATAAATTAGACTGAACGGCTTAAATAAACACCTTGGCGCGGATGGAATCCGTTTGCACGTTCAGTGTTGGCTTACGCATGCGAATATACAACATTTCATTAACAAGGCAATCAAATTTGCCGTTACATTTCGTGATGACGTTGAATTGCTCGATCAAGCGTTCAGGCATTTCACTATTGTGCTGGAGGTGGTAGTGTTTGTAGATAGAAGATGATTTCCTTTTGTGCCCTTCTACGCGCTCGTGTAAGTGACCACGAGTATAGCCCACATACCCTGCATCACACAGGTTACATTTAAATTCATAAACGATACATTGTTGGTTAACAATAGGGGGCTTAATTTCGTGTTGCTTAAGCTGTTGATCGAGCTTAGGGCTAACGAACACTGGTTGGACAGTCACGCTTAACTTCGAGCTTAGACTGTTCAGTTGTTGTTTAACATGATTAGCTGACGACTGGTCCTTGAAGGGTAACACTAATCTCACAGTCTCCGATGGTACGTCTGGTGATGGACAGGGTTCTGCAGATGAAATCCTTCTCTCAACGAACCGCTTGATTGTAGTTTCAACCAGTCGGGAGAGCCCGGAATACCAGCTAGCAATGTTTAAGCACACGATCGGAGATGATGCTTTGAAAGTTATCAAAACATTCAGTTACACTGAAGCCAAGGACTCGAATAACTGGCACGTGGTAATAGATAAAATGGAGAAGCATTGTATCGGATAGGTCAACGAAATTTACGAGCGATATTGTTTTAATAGGAGGGATAAACTCTCTAATTGGTCGGTAGATAGTTTCGTCGCTGAATTGAAAACGTTAGCTAAGACTTATAATTTTTGTGACTGTTTACGGGACAGTTTGATCGGTGATCGTATTGTTCTTGGAATTAAGAACGAGCAGACTACCAAGAAACTATTATGGATAAGAGATCTTATGTTAAATCGTTTTATTGATGTGTGCCGCAGTGAAGAAGTTACGGAGTTGCAAATGAAGTCGCTATCGGAACCGGTAGACAGCATTAATCAGGTCGTCAAAGAAGAAGCCTCAAACCCCGACGCCGGGTGGACGGCTCAGAAAAAAAAATTTCGTGCAAATTCTGTCGCTATGGTCATGCCCCGGAGAGAAGAAAGTGCCCTGCTTGGGGTAAAGTATGCAAGCGGTGCAACAAAAGGAATCATTTTGCAAAAGGGTGCAAAGATAAAGATGCCGCGGTTTATGCTATTGACAGCGACGAAGACCTGGAAGAGATTAGTGTTGTAAGGATTCAAGCTATGAAAGATAAGGCCGTGTTTGTCAAAATGCTAGTCCAGCAGAAACCTGTCAGATTTCAAGTTGACTGTGGAGCTAGTGCTAATATTCTGCCATACAAGCATGTGGAAAATGTCGATCTTGCCCCTTGTTCTCAGTCCCTTGTTACGTGGAATGGCACCAAGGTGAAGCCTGTGGGGACGTGTGCTCTGCCAGTTGTAAATCCCCGAAACAATACCAAGTACAAAGTAAGGTTTCTCATGACGAGCTTTGGCCCCGGAAAAAATTCGCAACATGTATTCTAAAGAGGCGCTATCATTTCTGTCATCAACGTAGAGAATTAACACTTGCAGTCGGTAGGTGTCTATGTGGTTAATCAAAACTGGGTATGCCATGAAGATAAACCAACAGCTTACGAAGAATTAAACGAGCCATTGAATTATGTGAGTAGTACCTTAAAACAAAACATCGCAGAAAAAGATTTAAGGCGATGAAGAATTCCGAAAAAAAAGAAACAAATGCGTGTAGCCTCCTCAGCTGTAATTTAAAATTCTTAGCAAAACATTGCTGCATTTTCAAAAATACCCTTGCATTTCTTGGTATCTTGTAACCTTGCCTCATAATAAATGAGGAGTTACTGAAATATAAAGTTTCAGCTATCCATGTCTGTTGTATTTGTGAACAATAACGCGCGCGTTAGCGTTTGGAATCCAGATCACTTGTTTCGTTCGCATGTATAATGGATAACGTCAGGTATTGTACTTGTGCGTTACGGACAGCTCGACAAGGAACCTTCCGTCCATTGTGATTGTTATTTTATATGTTTAAGGTTCACCTATTAATTAACAACTCACAATGAATCTTTTATGGAATCACTTAGCGCGATCTCATCATGGAGGCCGAAGTCTTCGATCGATCGGCTGAACTTTCAAGAGTTACAGGATCCAATCTCGGCCCGAAAAAGCTCTAGTGTTTTCCAACGAAAAATTAATGTGGAATCGGGCTGAATGCTTCTGCAAAGAACGAAACGTTTCGTCGATTCTCCGACAAAATACGTAGTGTCACGCCAGCGGTCTAAAGCCCGCCAACAAGGCTGTTCGTTCAACACCAGACAACCAAACAACTTGTATGTTGCATCTTCATTTGGTCTCTGTGCCGCACTACTTAAACAGCGAGAATTTCCAGCAGATGTATTTGTGAGTTCTTAAAATATAACTGAATTATTATTTCTGTTGCTGATGCGGTAAATCAAATCTCTTTTGGCTGTAAACTACCGGATAGATTTGGCGGGAAATGCCTACAGTCGAATGATCACGGGGAATTCATTTGAGTATAGCCGAGCTTGATACCAAGATTTAGGAATTGGGAAAGAATAATGGTTATATAAGTTAATTTCTGTCTTGCTACCCTCCTTTAGCAGCTTTGTCTCCGCCTTACTTTTTAAATGAGTATTGCACCAACCGCAGTGTTATTCAAAAAGTATTGAATGGTCCTCCAGGATTGAGTATTGTATACATGTACCTGAGGGTTATTTTAAATTCATCTATACCCTCCTGGGTAGTGTATACCTGAGGGTTACTCTTAATCTTTTCTATACCCTCTTGGGTAGTGTATACCTGAGGGTTACTTTTAATCTCCTCTTTGCCTTCTTGGGTAGTGTATACCTTAGGGTTACTTTTAATCTTTTCTATACCCTCTTGGGTAGTGAATACCTGAGGGTTACTTTAATCTCCTCTATACCCTCTTGGGTAGTGTATACCTGACGGTTACTTTTAATCTTTTCTCTATCCTTTTGGGTAGTGTATACCTGAAGGTTACTTTTAATCTTCTCTATGCTTTCTTGGGTAGTGTATACCTGAGGGTTACTTTTAATCTTCTCTATACCCTCTTGGCTAGTGTATACCTGAGGGTTACTTTTAATCTTTTCTATACCTTCTTGGGTAGTGTATACCTGAGGGTCACTTTTGCTCTTTTCTATTCCCTCTTGGGTAGTGTATACCTGAGGGTTACTTTTAATCTTCTCTATACCCTCTTGGGTAGTGTATACCTGAGGGTTACTTTTAATCTTTTCTATACCCTCCTGGGTAGTGTATACCTGAGGGTTACTTTTACTCTTTTCCATACCCTCTTGGGTAGTGTATACCTGAGGGTCACTTTTACTCTTTTCTATTCCCTCTTGGGTAGTGTATACCTGAGGGTCAATTATAATCTCCTCTATACCCTTTTGGGTAGTGTATACCTGAGGGTTACTTTTAATATTTTCTTTACCCTCCTGGGTAGTGTACACCGGTGAGTTACTTTTCCTTCCACAGTAGACGGAGAAATAGCCAAACGGCATGGTGCATTGATTAGGGATCATGAATGGTTGAGGTACAGCTTATCAATGTGGAAGGAAAATAGTCTTAACCTGAACGTTACTCTGTGTAACCTAAACATATTTATGCGTGACATAACCCCATTTCAAAAGAGTTATGTCACGCATGAAATATTTCTCGCTTTGTATATTTTTCTACCTGTTTCCTGGAGGCTTTACCGTGTGGTTTGTGAGCTCAAATCCGTCGATGTAATTTTTTACGAAATGTAATATTGTGTTTCGGTATATATACTAGTACTACCGTTCCAAAACCGCCGCATTTAAAAGGTCATAATAAGAATAGAGCGTGTAGACGGAACGGAAACCGTCCGTTGAAGGCGATGTGTATTCTCTGGCTTATCTAATCAATGCAGTTTATGGACTTTTAAAGTTCAAAATAGGCACTGTTCATAGAAGTGCTTTTCGGAGTTAGCCTTAAATAGGCCGTTTATCATGGAAGTGATTGTTCGTGTTGTATTTTGCAGTGACATTTTGCCTGGATTATTCCTGGACATTGTGTTAACGAATTACTGTTTGTTTCGCTTTATACATTGTTTCCACAAAGAGAATAAGCTTAGTGAGCCGCTCTTCAGGCTACTTCGAATTAGGTCCATATAGGTTTCTTACGAAATTTCTTTGACTATTTTATCTGGACAATGTGCAACCAAATTAGTGTTGTACCTTGAAAATGATTCAAAATGTAATTATCGGAAGTTGCGGCTTTTTTCATTTCAGTCGAGGGGAGCTTTAATTACATTTTTGTGGCGATTATCGAATGTCCTGGAGTGTTCAGTGAACACCTCATACTACTGAGAGGTGTCAAACCTTGGCTTTAATTACTTATGCAAATGAGCTGGCTGCACATTGAGTGTGCAGCCAGCTCATTTGCATAAAATGTTTTTCAGGCGCAAAGCTCGTCATGTCGTCAAGGAAAATCTAATTCCACTTCTGGCTTTAAATGCTACTGAGAAAAAGGTTTGCCAACCCTGTACAAGGAGAACTTTGTGAGTGTTGTGGAGAATTTGAAAGATGATCTGGTCATCAAATATGCAGATGTATTTGATGAGATCCTTGGCAAGCTGCCTGGAAAGGTTCATCTACAAGTCGATCCGGCCTCTCAACCAGTAACTCTCCCAGCCAGGAAACTAACAGTCTCAGTCAGAGAGAAATTCAAGGCGGCACTTCAAAGGTTGCAGGATCTCGAGGTCATCACTCCCGTCGATGAGCCTACTGAATGGGTCACCCAGTTCGTTGTTGCTGTCAAGAAATCTGGTGAGTAACGTGTTTGCATTGATCCTAAGGCGTTGAATGCCGCCCTGAAGAGGGAAAGATACCAGATTCCCGTTATGGACGATTCGCTGCCCGATTTGGCAGACGCTCGTGTGTTTACCAAAGTTGATCTCGCGTCCGCTTTTTGGCACTTGGTGCTGGACGATGAGTCTAGTCTGTTGACAACTTTTGCCACTCCTCATGGGAGATATCGCTGGCTTCGTTTGCCGTTTGTTCTGTGTGTGTCAAGAGAGATATTTCAGAAACATTTACACCAAGAGTTGCTGGGTCTGCCAGGTGTGAAATGTATCGCCGGCGACGTGCTCAGTTATGGAAAAGATGATGCTGATCACGATCGTAACCTGGAGGGTTTCATGAAGAGATGTCACCTGAAGGGCATAAAGCTCAATCGTGCGAAAATGGATTACAGGTGTAAGGAAGTTCCCTTTCATGGACATATCTTGACAACAGAAGGTCAGAAGCCATATCCGCAGAAAATCAAAGCGATTGCTGAGATAATAATAATAATATAGATCAATTTCTATAGCGCATTTTCATGTAAATGCTCTAATGCGCTTTACAACACTATGCGGGGGACTTTTCCAGACTGCCGGCGGCAGTTTACAATTAATAAAGGAGAAATTTTTACAGATGCCCCCTCCCCCCTTCCCAGTAAACAGGCCAGACCACATCACAGTAATCTCGTGATATGGGTTCTTTAACGTCCCTTGCCGAGATTAACTAATTGACCGGTGCAGGAGACGGGACCTCCGGCTTTACGTCCTATCCGAGAAGACGAAGCAATGTGAGTGAAGCGTCTTGCTTAAGGACACAACGTCAAGCCCCAGCCAGGACTTGAACCCGGGCCATCTGACCTAGAGTCCAGCGCACTGACCACTGGACTACTCACGCCTCACTCAGTTCGAGATGCCACGAACTGAAAAGCCAGAAGATATGTCGCGTCTAAACGGTATGGTTAATTACCCCAGTCGTTTCCTGCCAAACCTTTGACGTGATGAAACCTCTCCGTGACCTTATACAGAAGGATGTAGAATGGTGTTGGTCCAATGTGCAAGAAAAGGCTTGGAATGAAGTCAAGAGCCTCATCGCGTCCACCCCGTGCTATCATACTACAAGCCCAGCGAGCTGTTAGAAGTGCAGTGCAACAGCAGTCATGCTGGTCTTGGCGCGGCCCTTATGCAAGGTGGACATCCCTTAGCCTGTGCAAGCAGAGCGTTAACGGAAACAGCTTCCCGTTATTCACAGATTGAAAAGGAAATGCATACGTTTGTTTTTGCAATGGAGAAGTCTAACGACTGCACATTTGGTAGAAATACAGTGGTTTTCAGTGATCACAAGCCACTGGAATCAATTCTTATGAAGCGTTTGCAAGGCATGATCAAGCGTTTGCAAGGCATGATCATTCGCCTACAGAAGTATGACCTGGAGGTGAAATATCAGAGGGGAGACACAATGTTCTTAGCAGACACCCTCTCATGAGCGTCTCTCCCAGCCAGTCAGCATAACGACTCTGAATCTGAAACCATTAACATGATCAAGTACCTTCCGGTATCGAAAGAAAGGCTCCAACAAATTCAGCGAGACATTGAAGCAGACGAGTCTCTTCAAGTGTTAAAGACCGTGATCCAGAAGGGCTGGCTGGAGCATAAGATAAACGTAACTGGTATTATCTCACCTTATTTCAACATGCGTGATGAGATGTCTATCCAGGATGACCTCATTTTCAAGGGAGAGCGAGTCGTGGTCCCGCGTGCTTCAAGGAGCGAGCTGTTAAAACGAGTTCACAGTTCACATCTTGGAGTCAATGGCTGTCTAAACAGAGCGCGTGAGTATGTGTACTGGCTGGGATGACAGCTGACATTAAGAACTATGTGTCGACATGTGAGGCATGTCGTGAATATGAACGAGGCCAAGCTAAGGAAACGATGATGTCCCCAGAGACGCCAACTCGACCCTGGCAACGGGTTGCCGCCGACCTTTTTGAGCTCGCAGGAAAGAATTATTTAGTGACCTCGGATTATTACAGCGACTTCTTTGAGCTCGACCATTTGAAATCTCCTTCGTCCGTGTGTGTCATCAGAAAGTTAAAGGCTAATTTTGCGCACCATGGCATAACTGAGCAACTGGTGACTGATAACGGTTCACAATTTACGTCACGTGACTTCCTGAGGTTTGCGAAAGAATGGGACTTTGAACATCTCACGAGCAGCCCATATCACAGTTAGGGTAACGGCAAAGCAGAGAGTGCAGTGAAGGAAGCTAAGAAGATTCTCAGAAAGTGCAGATCGAGTGGATGGGATGCACTTCTAGCCTTACTGATCACCGCAACATCCCACCACTACTACCATGTAATAGCTCGAGAGACAACGAAAGACAACAAAAATGTAATAATGCGAGAGACAACGAAAATTTACATGTCAACGATCACAGGAATCCTTAAGCAGTGAACTAAAGGTCCCTAGAGGACGCACATACTACTATGTAGTACACATTATCACAACTTACTGGTGGGAGAGTGTTTGGGCGAGATTATTTCTAAATAGGGTTGTTTAACCCTACACCTAAACCTCCACCTAAAAATTCTCGATCGTCAAGGTCATGGGAAAGATTCTCAGAGTGTCCATTAACACTCACTGCCTTTAGACGCTTTAATTGTTTAAAAAAAGCCGTGATCTAAGACTCACTTGTGTCATGTTTTTTTGCAAAATTAATCCTCATAATCGGTCTGTGGGAAGTAACTCCATCTTCGCTTTCAAGATGATCTTAATCCCACGATCACTACTATGAAAGATAAGTTCCAGATCCGGTTTGTTGCTGCTTTGTTTATATGCACCGTCTCTGTAGCGCAATCGGTCAGCGCGTTCGGCTGTTAACCGAAAGTTTGGTGGTTTAAGCCCACCCAGGGACGATTACTTTTGCATACAAATGTAATTATTTCTGGGATAGACATTTGACGGATAATCATCTTGAAGGTGAGCAAAATTACCTGGCCCTCGATTGTTTTTTGCTTTTCTTGTCTGACTTCGATAAAATGCACGAAAAGCGTTACAAGGTTTTATTTTGATAGATCCTGTGGCAGATAAATGAGCTACTCCTTTCCGCTGTTCCTGTTGTAGTGTTGACTGGATCCAAAATATTCTCATTGACATTGAGGTTCGTGATCACTTAACTTTACTTCTTTTCCAAGGCAGGAAGAAGTCAGGATACAAACGAAGCAGCTGCTTTATCCTCGTTCCTCTTTACTGTCTTGCATAAATGGTTTCTCAATCTGGGAAATATAAGATACTGAAGGAGTTGTTGATGTTGTTGATGCTGTTTATCGTGGTAATTTCCATATGGCATTATGGATCGCTCAGCTATCTTAGTATTTGGTCACTTTTGTTCCCCAATGTTAGCTTTGAATTTTTTCTAAATCAAGATCATTGCACGGGGCACCGTAGCACAGTTGGTTGCAGCGCCTGTCTAGGCAACTGGCAGGTTCAAATCCCATCAGTGTCTTTCTTCTAAGTGAGATTATCTCTCTGACGTTAGCTAGGCTTTTCGAAGCATAAACCAAATTAAAGTGACACTATGGTGAATTCGCGGCTGTTTTTACTGAAAGCCAATGATCCTGTGGCTCTAGTAAAACAAAAACGTCGTCCCTAATTCATAAAAAAATCGGTCCGTCATCTTTACTAAGACGCATGCTCTTTCTAGACTCTTGGCTGTGCTAACTCCACGAGATTTTCAAATAAAATCTCCACATCAATCGCTCTTATGCTTCGTACATCCACGAGTAAACATGTTTAGACCATCTAGAGTAGAGTGATTTTTTTAAAAAACCACTGGTTATCCAATCAGTCCTCGGTAGTATAGTGGTGAGTATCCGCGCCTGTCACGCGGGAGACCAGGGTTCGATTCCCCGTCCGGGAGAACTTCTCTATTACTTTTTCCCAAAATATCAGAAAATTCTTATTTCGTCTAATTGATTAAAATCTCTTTTGTCACCCATGAAAAATGAATTTGAAGTATTGTGTCTTTTATCATTGTGCCTTCTTCTCTCCAGACCATATAAATTGGGTGGAAATTTTTGTGTGTGCGCACCAAAACACAACTCAAGGAACTCACTCACCTCTAAAAAAATTAAATTACTTTAATTAGTGGGTATTGACTGGAACCGCATCACGCGGTTACACAGCCAAACATTAAATTACTTTAAGGTAGTTTAAAAGAAATGTGCAGAAAATTATTCCTACTCCAGTAGCTTTTTGTCGGAATGCAATGAATTATTTGGAGTTTTTTCTTCCTTTATCCTGAACAACGTTGGTAAGGAACAAAAACTCAGCCAACACCATATTTCTTGACAAAACGGGCCTGACCGGGAGTCGAACCCGGGACCTCTCGCACCCTAAGCGAGATTCATGCCACTAGACCAACAGGCCAGATAAAGATCTCAATGGTGGGGTGTTGTCCAATGATCGCTCCTGGCCAGTTCAACAATAAGGGTCACGATCAGTTAGCTCTATCTAGTTTTAAAGCGAGTGGTGTTTTCTGGATACAATTTATGGTTGTTGTTTTGGTTTTTCGTGATAACTTACAAACATACTATAGAATCATTGTTTGTGCCACTAGTTTGTCTATTGTAACGACGGTTCAGCTTCAGTCGGTTAGAACGACTTTCTAGTTAAAAGGAGGTAGCTGCCATTCTTATTATGCCGAAAATCTCTAAGGCTCCCCTTTTCTTATGTCCACCATCTGAATCAAACTTTTATCTCCTTTGCACTTAATTTATTGAGAATCGCCGAGTTAGCCATCTACTGCACTTCTGTTTTTCTTTTCCCTACCATGAATGGGTATATTTACCAATTTTAGAAAAATTGCTCGCCACAAGACTTACATTGAAATCGGTAAGTTTAAAAAAGGAACGAAAATTGTAAAAAAAAACCCGATAACTCTAAAAATGACACAATTGTCGGATTGCTGCTGTTAAGAGACTTGTTTTCGTTTTCCAATCAAAAATTGGCTCACTCAAGTTTCAGAAAACAATGACATCTTTGAAAAGAATGTTATACCTTCATTTTCCATGGTTATTGTCGTTATCTCAAATTCCATACGGATAATAGACTTATAAGTACAAATAACAATATTGTATTTTTTTTTTACGTTCCCATTCTAAAATTTTTCTCGTTCGACTCCAGGGTTCGACTCCTGGACAGGCTCCTAGTTTATAACTGTAGGCAGGTTTTTGTTTCTTTGCTGACTTACCTAAAGATGGAGAAAAGACAAGCCACTAACATAACTTCTCGACAATTAATAATTCATAAGGGCAACAGCCAATAGATAAGGCATATTGGGTCATATGTAAGAACCTTGATACCCAATGAACACTCAAATGAAGATCTTAAGAATTTTGATCTCAAATCAAACAACTTCTCACCATTAATAATTCATAAGGGCAACAGCCGATAAATAAGGCATATTTGGACCACATGCATGAACCTTGATACCCAATGAACACTCAAATGAAGATCTTAAGAATTTTGATCCCAAATCAAACAACTTCTCACCATTAATAATTTATAAGGGCAACAGCCGATAAATAAGGCATATTTGGACCACATGCATGAACCTTGATACCCAATGAACACTCAGGTGAAGATCTTAAGAATTTCAAGGTACAAAAAACAATTTTAAAAAATAGCCATAGTGGCTTACTTGGGGTCTGGTAACTAACCTTAGTGATTCACGTACTGAGACTGATGTACTGGTTAAAATGGTCTAGCCAGTTAAAATAAACCAACCCATTTATATGACCCAACCAGTGTAGACACTCCAAGTGGTTTAAATGGTCCTACTAGTTAAGATGGCTCAGCCAGTGAAAATGATTGAAATAGTAAAATTACGCCTGAAGTATAAAAGATCCAACTGGTTAAAATGGTCCAAATAGTTAAAAGGATACAAATGGTTAAAATTATCCAACCAATAAACACGATACCTTCAGTCAAAATGACTCAACCGCCTAAATTGGACAAGCGTTTAAATTGGTCTACCTAGACTAAATGGTTCAGTTGCCAAATTAGGTCTCACTTCTTTAGATGGTCCGAACAGTGAATATGACTTAATGGAGAAAAATTGATTTAACCAAAGGAAATTATCAGTCCAGTCAAAAGGATGCAACTGGTTAAATGGTTCAATCACTTCAAACTAGATTAAATGGCTTAAACGGTGAAAAGAGTGTTATTACGTACATGAAACGGTCCAACTGGAAGAAATGATCTCACTTGATAAAATGGTGCAACTGGTTACAATGATCCAACTTGTTGAAATGATCCTTCTTTTCAGAATGGTAAAACTGGTTAGAATGATCCAAGTTGCTGAAATGATCCTTCTTTTCAAAATGGTCGAACTGGTTAAAAAGTTCCCACCATCTGAAATAGTGCTAGTCTAACTAGGTAAAACATGGTCCAGCCAGGGAAAATGGTCTAACTACATATAATATAATGATCAACCTGGTGGAAATGGTCTGACTAAATAAAATGGCTCAACCACCTAAACTAGTGAGACCAGTGAAAATGATTCAACCAGAAACTTAAGATTCAACTGCTTAAAATGGTCCAACTACTTATAAGGATCCAATCACTTAAAATGATATAACCGGTTAAAATGGTCTAACCCATTTAAATGACTCAACCTGTGTAGACAATCCAACTAGTTAAAATGGCCCTACTACTTAAGCTGGTCCAACTAGTGAAAGTGATTCAACCAGTGAAAATGATCCAATCGGTTAAAATGATCCAACCGGTTAGAATTGTTCAAGTGGTTATTCACTTGATTAAAGTAACTGGATTTAATCGTTGATAATATTTTCCAAGGAGTTCAAGGATGGGCTGAAAATGGGCTAAAAATAGGCTAAAAATGTACTAAAACGATCTAGTTAGCTAGGTATTATCTCACTGGTTTAGGTGATAAAGCTGGCTCCAACGATCCAGCTTCTTAAAAAACTATAGCTAAGCACAGAGAAATTTTGAAAGATTCAATATTGTTAGTTTTCGAAAGATTTCCAAATTAACATGGGCATAGCTTAGTGTAAAACATCAAACCTTCTCGGCCTTCACATAATTCTTACGAACGTGCCCAACTAGTGCACATCATTTCGCTTTCGTCGTCCTTGACCGTTGAAGACCTCGTGGTAAGATAGAGTTTCATGTTTCCGTTTTGTTTTCGAATTACGGAATCGTCCTGTGATAAATTTCGAGGGAACAAATCGAGTTACATGAATATCGATATTTTGCTTTGCTTGAAAGAGGCCCCTCCATATGCTAGAGACGTAGCAAAAAATCTTTGTTCCCCGGATGCAATAACTTCACAGGAAGGACTAAAGCGCGGCTTCTAGATAAATGTAAAAGATCGACGTCTTACGCGGATGCTTGATATCTAATCCCACCAAAGAGAATACAAATGGATATTTAAAATTTCTCTTAAATGACTGTTTCTGCCAAATTATCTGACTTCCGTTTCATTAGAGTATATATCGCGATTCTATGCACTCACGTGTACACTTTACGGACCTATTTTTCATTCGTTTAAAGCTTCCGTCGGGAGCAGTGAACATCACATGTGGGAATCGGGACAAATAATTGCAAGTCGAACGTCAAAAAAGGAAATAAAACTAACAGGTTTTCTCCGATGGACAAAGAACGGTTCAAGAGTAAATGGTACAGCAAAGGTTTCATTCCAACAAATGTAGTTAGTTTTTGTGAAGTCTTTGCACGCGCATAAATAAAAGGATCCGGACTGACTAAACACAGGTAGACGTGTTTTCGTTTATCCTTTCTCATGAAAAGAGAATGGTGATAAAAGTTGGATCTGTTATGGTTCAGATATCACATAAGCAATAACTGCCCATTCTCCATTCGCAGAGAGGAAACAAAAAATGCTTGTAACAAAATTTGTTTCTGGCAGGGCTCGAACTTACGACCTTCCGCGTGTTAGGCGGACGTGATAACGACTACACCACAGAAACTACAAATGCAATTATCTACACAGATAACTAAGTAATGGGGATAGCATACACGATGACTCGCATCCTCTTGTCGAATCACGATGCGAACAAAACTATTTAATAAACGGTGAACTATGCTTCTGGCTTGGTTCGAGCCTGCGAATTTCCGCGAACGTGATAACCACTACACAACAGAAACCTCGTTCAATAATTGAGGAAGTCTAAAAACATACAAATATTTTTCTCCTTCCCTTGTTGGAAATGTGTAGAAGTTTGAATTCATACCTTTGTCTATATTTTGGTCGATTTCTAGGTCGACAGTCGAGAGGGGGACATGGGAGATTTTGAATTCATCTCAAAGCCTTCAACATTTGAACCTTTCTCTCGCGACTGGAGTCGTTCCTACCGAACGGAAAGTGGCCAGAGTGATTCCCCTCTTCAAGTCTGGTTCCACGGCAGAAATAGAAAATTAATGACCAATATCAATTCTCCCTTCTCTATCAAAGATTTTGGAGACAAAGTGGTTAAAGCAGGCAATGAGACATCTTGAATGCAACAGCCAGGGAGCCGGACATGCTACCACATGGATTTCTCTATATAACGGGGCATCGGGGAATTAACTCAAATAGTAGAGCGCCCCCTTTGCATGCGGGAGGTACCGGGATCGATACCCGGATTCCCCACATGTTGCCAATATCCTTTTGATTATTCTCTTAAAAAATCTCACCTTTTAAAATGAAGAGTACGCATCGCTTATGTAAACTTCAAAAGAAATATTTACCAAGTAGTTACCGACTGCCACTTTCTTTTATAGCTCACGTGTTTCCCCTTTAAATGAACTTACCCAAGGATTGATAAGGAGGATAAATACCATTTTTATGTTGTTTTCAGAGCATATTTTTTGAGACTAGTGATTAGACTTTGCAACATTTCTTTTAAATCATATTCAATTAATCAGCTCAATTTCCAGTGGCGACGGTGAAAACCTGTATAGAAATGTTCGATTCACAGAAAATATTATAAAGCAAAATCAGTCCTTTGGCTAACGTCCATGAACAAGTTAAGAAAACTGGGATGAGTGCGCACCAATGAACAACTCAAAACATCTATAAGTTTACACAGTCACTATCGGAAATTGATTGAATTGAATATGATTTAAAACAAACTTTGAAAAAAATTCATCAGTGTTCTGGATGGGAAGACGTTTTTACTTGTTTTTGTGGTTTGTCTCTTCTTCATCTTTAGGTAAGTTAGTAAAGAAACAAAACTTGACAGCAATCATAATGTAGGGTAAAAGGGGCCTGTCCGGGAGTCGAGCCCGGGACCTCTCGCACCCGAAGCGAGAATCATGCCACTAGACCAACAGGCCAGTCATAAATTTGGGTCAGTTTGCCTCACCATTCAACTACTCACCTTCATTGTTTTATAGGCACACAGATTAATGAATTAACAACAAATCCTGCCTAACTGTACTTTTGGCTAGCTTAGCATCTTCCATTATATTGATGGTTTTCAATTTACGCAAACGGCAAGAGCTCATGTAAATAAAGTCATCTACCAACTCTCCACCAATTCATAGAAGTAATAAGGCATAAAGCTTAACGAATTTATCAAGAAGCTAGTCAACGCGACTAAGCAAAAATTCAGCTTTAGAAATCAGTGTTTCGGCAGCGAAATCGAACCAGTCCTCTTTCTGTTTCTATTTTGAATCCTAAAGCGTCGGAAACCAGCTATTGCCATATCATAAATGGATGTTTTAGATGAATTCAAAATTGATTTCTCTCAAAATATTCCTACGTTCAATACACCATTTAAACAATAAACTCTATAAATTTGTCGGACGCAGTTGCGTAAGTCGACAAAAAATCGCGCCTAACTGTTGCTCAGACGAGCTCCCCATCGGTTAGTATCAATGTTTTCATTTTCTCTCAAACCGTAGCGGCTCTTGTAACCTTGTAAACAGTCATCCGCTCTTTTTAGATGAGTCAGTCTCGGTCGGGGTCGAAGTAATAGGTCAAACAGCTACGCAAGCATACAGATCAGCAATTAGCGGCATCGATTTTTGAAATTTAGGAAGTATCAAGATCGAGCCAGTTCGTTTTCTGTATTCTAGAAATATATGTTATTGACCAGCCGGAGGTCTGTATTGGGAAAAACTGTGCCCGAGGTCTTGGATACCGCCCGAGGCCTACGGCCTCGGGCGGTACTTAAGACAGAGGGCACAGTTTTTCCCAATACGGACCGACCTATGCTGGTCAAGAACATTTTTATAATTTTCTAACACATAGAAAAAAAAGGATTGCCATAAGAACCCGAATGATTTAAGGCTACAATTACGAGTTTAATTGCGGGAAAATCCTCCATTAACTTAACAATTTGATAACGAGTGGATGATAAAGAAAACAGATGTTATCCAAATTAAAGAGTAAAGGCCGGGTCGCACTAGAGCCAATTTTGTTTAGTTCCAATTTTTGGCGGGAAAAAAATTGGCAAAAATTTCGCAAGGGCCAAATTTTGGCGGTGGTCGCACTGGACCAACATGTTTGAGCCAAAACTTTGCTGATTGACATTTACGTCATGTCACAATATCTACAGTCAAGAAAACATCTCGCGCACTGATTGTGCAAGAATGGAGATAGGGTCTAAAATTACTTACGAGCGACCACGAGTGACCACGAGTGACCACGAGTGAGACTAGGTTTACACTAGAGGAGAGTTTTCCGGACTCGTAAATGTTTTCGGATTCATCAATTTTGGAGTATTCGGATTCGTAGGCGTTTACACTGAAAGGATATTCGGATTCCTGACCGTTTACACACAACGACAACTCCGGGAACATTCGAAATGGAATGGTTACCAAGCCCTGTGTTGTTTCGTCGTTCGATCGACAAAGTGAAAACGCTAGAGTAGATCAAGATGCCACTGAGGCAAATTTGAGTTGGACAGATGCCAAGCAGTCTACGTCGTCGGCGATTATGTGTGGCTGACGTTAAACTTCCTTGCAACAATAATTTGCGTTTCTTCAGAAATACTGCGGTACACATGATAAAATTTATCGCCTGAACCTGCAACAAGATTAGGCAGCCGGAGACCGCCAGCAATGTTAGCACCAGATCCATTTTGGTTTCACCGCAAACTCAAAAGATTGCAGGTGGAAATAATATCCGGATTCGAGAAAAAAAGCGGTTACACGACAAAACTTTCCGGATTCAAAAGTTATCGGATTCAAAGTTCCCACTTTAAATTCCGGATTCAAAATCTCCGGAGACACGACCAAACCGGGAAGTTTTTATTTCGGATTCGTCCACTTTCGTGTAAACGGCAGAATGAATCCGGCACTAAAACGTTTCGGATTCATCACGAATCCGGAACAATTTCCTCCAGTGTAAACCTAGTCTGAGATTAAGGTGGCTCGTAAAAGTTTCCTCGCGCGGGGAACAGATAACTCTTGCGTCACGCGCGGGAGAAACGTGCGAAAGAAGCGCGAGATTAACAGACGAAAATTTAAAACAAAGGTGGCGGCGCGAGGAATTTTTTCTGCTTACGTGAGAAGTTTACCTAAGAGCTTGTATTTGATGTGTTGAGCGGCCACTGTAAATGCAGGAGATAGAAACTAAGATAAAGAAGACGATTTTCGGAGAAGTAAAGGTTGCTTCACTTCGTATTTAAAAGAAATATTCAACCGATATGAAGTTATGCGACGGCGAAAAAAGAAGAACTCAAGTGAAGGATAATCTACCTGAAGTGGAAGAAGACTGAAACTTTAAGGAAAATAATATGATATAGCCAGAAGTCGTGTGTAGGATTTTTAAGATGAGCCCGGGAGACTGTCTTTGACAGCTGTTTAATGATTTTCTTAGCAGTAAACGTCTGTAAACATCAGATCGTAGGCGCGCGCGCGAGCACACGCAGTTGTCAGCGGTAGCTATAACAGATCATGAGCAAATGTCGATCTTATAGAATCCAGATTTTTAAATGCGCGAGACCGCGCGTGGAAATTGCTAAACTCACGAAAGCTATTGCATGAAAACAAGTCAGGATCCGGTGACCCCTTCTTTTTATTTTTCCAATATGATAATAACGTCGAAAGGAATCCTCAGAAAAAAAAAAACTAGAAAATTCTACGGAAAGAAATTTGCGATGTCTGAAAATTGCCTTTTTTCTAGATTTTCTGAAATTCCGCTCCGTAGAATTTTTTAAAAATCTTTGTGCATTTTCCTTTTCAAGTGCCAAAAGAAATCACTGAAAAAAATCATGGGGTAACCGGGTTAGTTTTCGAGTTATTTAAGCCACAAGCTAAAAAATGCGTCTGAATAAGTCTATGAAAGCGTTGCCATGGAAACTGATAGTGACAAAATGACACCTATTTTTGGATAACCAATGATTATATAATTCAACCCCGTAAAAGTGTTCAACTGGCCTTGGTCAGTCTTTCTGTTGTATTCTTTCAAAGTTACAAACCATCAAAAAGACGAAAACCAGTACGAGCCACCTTAAATCAAAATATCTCAGTTTTGTTACTATGAAGTCATTGCGCAGTCAAATTCACATCATTTCATCAAATACCTATTAGAAAGGAGACTAATATTTTCCGCGGCATACGTCCGCTAATTGAAAGTAATTCCAAAAAATATATTTAAAAAAACATAACTACAGCAAAACGTATATTTTATTATATCACTGTGTTATTTAACTTTTTGAAAACACGCTAAGCGTTTGATTTGAATATTTCCTTTGACACACAACGCAACCAATGTTCCGCCACTCTCATCTACTCCTCCTCTACTCGACCGTAACAAAAATACAACTTCAGAGCGCGTGAAGTCTTTACGCTTCTTGTTTATAAGTGAGCCATTACCGAACTTGACAAGAAACACGCAAATCCATTCTAAAGCGCGCGGAAACGCCCAAAATGCCCCCCATGGTGTCTAGCTGCCTAGTTCCCACGGTTATTGTTGTATACTATTTTTGGATTCATACGGAGAGGTTAGGTGTAATAAAAAGTTGTCATGATAAACATATATTCATACGAATTGTTCACGACCCAAGCGATATATATGCTAAGAAAATAGCCGGACTATTACTTTGACGCTAGGAGTAGTGAGTTTACGACGCAAGACCCAATGAAGTACTTGTCCAGACCTCTCGTCGGCAGTACATTTGAAAGTTGAATGGAATTTTCCAAAGTGAAGGGTTGATCATTGACATCATTGGGCTGTTAAAATAGAGCCAAATAAAATGGTCATGTGATATTAATGACTATTCTTAAAATCGTTTTTGTTTTCAACCTATCGTAAATGTGCAATGTGTAATGTATAGTCCACACTGCAAGTTTTTAAATATTATCGCATCTGTTTTTCATGATTTTAAAATCGTCCGCTATGCATTTATACAGTGAATAACTTCAGTTTTCGTGAGTAAGTCATTATTTCACGAAATTAAGCGAAAATGATTCCGTAATGACGACATAGTAACAAAACTGAGATATTTTGATTTAATCTCACTCGTGGTCACTCGTGGTCACTCGTAAGTACTTTTAGACCCTATCCAAGAATGGATCGGCATATACAGATGATTTTTTTCGCGGCTTTCAGGCTTTTGTTGAATTTTGTGTTTCAGTCTCAACAGATCAACGCAGCGTTTTTAGTACTACCGAATTTGTTCCGGTGACCGGATCCAGGGTAGGAGTCATAGGCATTTCCGAAAAATTGCCGCTCGTATTCCGCGTTTCCATTGTAAAAACCATAGAAAGAATGGTTAGATGGACCGGGAAAAAAATAATTTTGTCCCAACATCGTACGGCTAACCTGCACTAGCCGAACAAAGTAATTTTTCCCGCCGTAACTTGATCCAAGTATTTTGAAGAAAAATGACAGCTCAAGGGTTAAACAAACAAAATTGTTTGCTTTGCCAAAATTTGGAAGCCTCCGAGGCAGCACTTGGGCTTCTTTGAAGATTGGCGAAAATTTGGCAATCCGCAAAAAATTTTTGCGGAAGAACTCAAAACTTTGCTCAACTTTTTAAAAACGAACAAATTGTATTGAAGAATTCAGATATTAACGATTGAGAGTCACATTGATTAACGTAATCGTTAACTGCAACTACCTCTCGTTTTAACTTTCTGAGTTACTTTTTCTGAAGGACCATTAAATAACAAATCGTTTTTAGGCCGCGTTTCAATCTTTTTGTAAACAAATGTATTACCACAAAATTTATTCTCCCGGTCAGCGCAATGGATAGAGCGCTGAACTGTTGTGCGGGAGGTCGAGGGGTCTTAAAATAATTGAGAAGAATTTGCTACCTTTCTATAACATCAAGAAATGGTTAGATATTCTAGTCTTCTCGGATAGGGACGAATAAATGGAGGTCCCGTCTCCTGCAGGGTTGGGGTAGGAGAAGTTAATTTCCCACACACTAGATTACTGTGTGATGGATGTCCTCCCCTGGGGTGGGTTGGGTGGGTTTATTAGAAGGCCATGTGTTAGAAAACTCTTTACTGGGTTAATCATGTTTCTACCTTCTCGAAATAAAGAACACTGTATTGCATTGTATTATTTCGAGATCAATTTTTACCTAAAAACCAGTGATTTGAGAGCAAGAGAGAAGTAAGAATGAATATTATTTATCGCCAAAAGGTCGTGATCAAAGTCTTTGCTGAAACATTCTGCCCAGCTGGCAAAATGAGATATATCTGAGAAAACTGCAACGAAGCTTGAGATGTTCTGTAAAGTAACTCAAGCGAAACGGACACCGCCCGCCGTGAGCGGGCCGGATGGGGAGAATACTGCCCTCTCTCGGAACCAATCAGATTGCAGGATTCGTAGAATACCGCCCGCTCACGAACTGAAAAAAAAATAAAATGTGTTATGTCAGTTATGTTGCGCCACCGCCGCTTAATCGATAACCCGCGAGGTAATCTACCTGAATCAGCCATTGCAAGATATGCAGTTCTTCCAGTCCCACCCTCTCATTAAACATCTTCCATGCACCCTTACTTATAGAGTACAGGGAAAGGAAAACTCAGGCTTCTAGGGTAGTGCTCAAAGGAAGCGTTTACTCAGCTTGTGTTGTTATCTTCTTGACTAAATAACATCCTGTTATCAAATATAAAACAAATCGCAGGCTGCCAAACATCACATCACATTTCACCAAAGAAACACTAACCAATCAGTTGTTGTTTGCAAATAGGCGCGCGGCAGGAAAGCGCACTAAAATTAGAATTAAAGAAAATTATCATTGAGAGAGAGGGGTATGTATAGGGGATAATTCCTCTTAATTCATTTTCTCCTGAGGGCGTGCATAAATAGAACTACTATTCCTGTTGCTCCTTGGGATTTTCGTTACCCGGCCCACTTGCACCACACTAAAAACATATGTTCAATACTACGCATTCTTTTTTGTTCTTTCTAGCATTATGCGCACCTGCGAATTTATTTTCGACACTTTTTAGAATTTAGCCAGGGAAAACTTTGGAAAAAATTGAGTAAGTAAATCGAGTGAGTAGACAGCCAACACTACAACAGGAGCAGTGGAATGGATTAGCACATTCATCTGCTACAGGATCTATCAAAATAAATTCGTGTAACGCTTTTCGTGCATTTTGTCGTGGCAACCAAAGTCAGAGAAGAAAAATAAAAACCAATCGAGGGCCAGCAAAGGTAATTTTTGCTCGTCTTCAAGGTGATTATCCGTCAAACGTACTGCCCAGTATTAAGACATTTGAAAGCAAAATGAACCGTCTCCAGGTGGACTTGAACCACCAACCTATAGGTTAACAGCCGAACGCGCTGACCGATTGCGCCACGGAGACGATGCATATAACCCAACGTGTCAATTAAGCGGCAGTTTGATGGCATGTACTTTTGTTGTTGCTGTTTGTCTCGGGATTGGACTTCCCTTGCGTTGAACTTATTAGATGTTGAGAATTGTGTTTAAAACGTCCAACGATAATATAATCATCACGCTCTGCTTGTATTAAACTTCAGATAAGCATAATGTTAAGTAATATAGGAGTGGAGTCTTGTTGTTTTCCCAGCTTAGTCTACGGTTCATGGTCTTATTGAAGAAGGACTTGACTAAGGTATGAAAGTAAGGGTTCCACGTTTGTCCAAGAGAGAAGATCTTCTTTCCTCTTTAAGCTATCCTGTTGCTCATTTTGTTCTCTCTAGTGTGGTGGTCATCACGTCCAACTCATGCTCGGAAGTTTGCATTGGCAAAAATATTTATGTCCGCAATAAAATCCAAGAAATCTCACAGGCGGCCCAAGCGCACCGTATGTGATTTTGGGGTCTAAAGTTCATTAATGGTAATAACTTACATATTAAGATCGAATTTTAAGCGTATGTGTGGGAAGTTTAAAAAAAAGAAAATTTATGAAAAAAATTAAGAAAAAGTTTCAAAGGATAATAAAAGCGAGCAGTAAAGCGTGATAAGTCTCCTTACCTTTTTTCCGTAGCCGCTTTGTTGCCAACGGTCGTTTTAACGCTGTTTTGGCGACTTTCTTTGTAACGCGTGCGGTATCACCAGTCAACTGTATAATGGGAAAAAATATTTAAAACATTAGGAAAAAATTAAAAAGGATAATAAAAGCCAGGAAGAGTCGACCGATCTCCCTCAAATTTCCACCCACAAGAGCGCTTAGCTATTACCTACCCGTTTAAGCGGCAAAAGTTTCCAAATTCCGCCGCATCGATCCGAGAGCCGCTCCGTTTTCCCACCCATTCTGGCTAAATCGCTTTGTAGGTACGCTTAATCCTCTTGCCCTTACTACGGGATTCGAATATCAAAGCGCATTGGATCGAATTCCACGCACGACTCCCCAGACGGTGTTTTTTGAAAATAGGGCAAAGGTAACAGCTTTCCTAACGATCCCCTGGAGAGTCTTTTATTTGGTTAACTTCACATCATAAAAGAAATATGTCATCACCTCCACGAAGCTTGGACAGTCAACCTGAAAGTCATAGACTATGTTTCCATTTCTACTCCTAAGCAAAATGATTTCCCATCTGATCATTATCTAATAATTTGGATATATCAACAAAGTTGAAATGGTAAATTGGCCACCGTAACGATTACAAAAGCTGACGTTTCGAGCGTTAGCCCTTCGTCGGAGCGAAGGGCTAACGAAGGGCTAACGCCGACGAAGGGCTAACGCTCCAAACGTCAGCTTTTGTAATCGTTCCGGTGGCCAATTTACCATTTCAACTTTGGATATAATGAATATATGAAGTTCATGTATTTTGAACTGCGGTATTAAATACGTATGATGCACGATCCTTCGCAGTAGATAGCGCTATTTATGCAACAGCGAAAATCAGACCTGAAAAAAATCAGGCCTGTACGGGATTCGAACCACTGACCTCTGCGATACTAGTGCAGCGCTCTACCAATTGAGCTAACAAGCCAACTGGGAGCAGGCCGTTAAGTTGATTCGTAATAAACCCGTGATGATAAATCAGATACAATGAATATATGAAGTTCATATATTTTGAACTGCGGTATTAAATACGTATGATGCACGATCCTTCCCCTACTCCCAGTTGGCTTGTTAGCTCAATTGGTAGAGCGCTGTACTAGTATCGCAGAGGTCAGTGGTTCGAATCCCGTACAGGCCTGATTTTTTTCAGGTCTGATTTTCGCTATTGCATAAATAGCGCTATCTACTGCGAAGGATCGTGCATCATACGCATTTCAACTTTGTTGATATATCCGAATTATTTCGTTACCCCCACCGACGCAGCCCCAGACAGTTTCTTTAGAAAATATCAGCCTTTGATCACTACCTTTGATCGGGAACACAGAGTCTCTGGGGTTATTTAAACGTAAGATCAATGACATTTTTAAAGTCTAACGCACGGCATTCACGGAAAACAGCTTTAGTGTTATAGTATGTAGTTTTAATTTTGAATATCTTAGCGTATGTGATATGTATTTTTATAGGCTGATGAATTGATCGTGTCTAAATAAAGATTACAAAAAAAATCTTAGTTGACCATTTAAAGCGACTAAAATTCAAGCGATCAAAGTGTGTGCGACGTAAAACGGTAAGGGGAGATCTTGACAATCGGCGACGTCGTCTACAGTTATTACCCTAACCCCTAACCCAATTGCGGGTCCGATGACCGGTAGTTTTGACAAAACATTAGGTCTCCTTAGATCTTCTAATTAATATTACCTGTCGATCTCAAGAGATTATTAATTGAGTGCCAGCTTTTATGATCCATTTCCCTTTTTTGAAATCTGGTAAGTCCGGCGATAGAGACTGCAAGGAATATTAGCAAGGCTCCATTTACTTTGACCACGAAAGATCTACCACCACACGAGATGCACGGTAAGGAAGCTTACGCATACGTAATTAATAACGATTAAAAACAGAAGAAACTAAGTATGTGAAACAAACTAAGTGAAAGAGGGCAACAGCCCTAGAAAATATACTTTTCACTATAGAAGGGGCGCCAAACGGACTCCGACTCGGACAGTTCAACTGTCTTTCGTTGGCAAAGAAATAAACCGTAACGAAATGTGGAGCCTGCAAAGAAAAAAGGTTCTCAACCCATGCTCAAAAAATAAACAAAGATAGCGCTTCCATCATCTTTTGATTCAAAGTTTCCAATTTTCGCGGCTCCTCGATTTCAAGCTTCTCCCTTCACTATCTTAACTACGGTAATCCTTGTAACTATAAGCAGTCGAGGCCGTCGCCTCCCTGATCGATCTAAATTAAAACTGCCCTCATTACTTTTAAACTCTGCAAG
>NC_142527.1:17570200-17577700 GCF_964205215.1 Stylophora pistillata | reverse complement strand
GGCTTCGATTCCCCGCCGAAGAGAAAGGTTGTAAATATTTTGCATTTTTGTTTTCCGAAACTGCAAGGACCCTTTAGTTAGTATTATCTTATTGTGCAAGATGAGAGATTTGGTAGTCAAGGCTACTGATGAAGTGCATTGTGATGTAATCTCATAATGTGTAGGAAAATAACAGTTTGAAAGAGAAGCATGGCTAGACGAGGATTAAAAAAAAAATAGATTCTTTGGTCCGTGTGAGGGTCGGACTCACGACCTTGGCGTTGTCAGCACCATGCTCTGCGGACTGAGCTAACGGACCTTGCACACTCTCGCTAAACATTTCTGTTAGCAGTAATTTTGTGCCTTCAACTTTCTTCTTTCCCCACCAAGGAGATTGAAATCTTCTTGCAATGATTAATATCCAAAGCTGAAGAACGCCCTTTCACTGGTCTATCGATGACTGGGGAGCGCCCTCTTAGAAAGCAGGAGGTACTGAGATCGAGACCTGGACTCCCCACGTCAGGCCATTACTGTTCTAATTCTGATTTGTAGGGTACGTTAGTGGTGACTAAGTCTAACATACCAAAAATCTTTAAATTGAGAACCTCGGGTATCGATCCTGATACCTTTCCTATGGAAAGCGGGCGCTCGCCGATTTGAGTTAATTCTCCAACCAGTTTATTGCATGGTTTGCCTCTGTAACTGTAGATATGATTAGCTTTTCAAGTTTTTATTCACTGCAGACAATAGTTTACAGGAAACCGACCCATACTGAAAAATGACTCCGCGGCCAGACATCACATAACCGACATCATTCAATGCCGGTCACGGGCCATACAGTCGTGCGCAACAAATTTACAACAAGAAGGAAAGCCTATCCAACGAAAACAAATACCTTGAACCTCTCTTTTCCAAGAAAAATCACAACGACGACTTAATTCGACAAGACAGACAAAGACCAACCAGGTTTCTTGTTCTAGCTCGTGATGGTCGCACCACACTTTGCCAACTGAGCTAATAGATAATTCAAGTCTGCAACATCAAAACTACCTGAAAAATCATTTTTTTCATTTTACGTCTCTCAGATTCACTGAGTAAAACTGATCTCTCAAGATAAAAAATATTGATGCTAGGCAATCTAAAAAGAAATGGGGCCGGATACCCCTAGTCCGTAGAGGCAGGAGCCGGGCATGCTGCCATATGAATTTCTCTATATGGCCTTAAGTAGTGAGGTATCGGGGAATTAGCTCAAATGGTAGAGCGCCCGCTTTGCATGCGGGAGGTGCCGGGGTCGATAGCCGGATTCTCCATATTTTGCCCACATCCTATTGATTATTCTCTTAAAAGATCCTGACTTAAAGAGAAGATTACGTATTGCTTATGTAAACTTCGAAAGAAATGTTAACTAAGTAGATACCGAGGCTCACACTTTCTTTTATAGCTCGCGTGTTCACTCTTTAATAAGGAGGATAAATACCATTTTTATGCTGTTTGTAAGAGCGTACTTTTGTCTTCGAACTCTGAATAGCGATTAGAATTGGCAACATTTCTTTTAAATCATATCCATTTAATACGTTTAATTTCCAATGGCAACGGTGAAAACCTGTATAGAAATGTTCGATTCACAGAAAATATTTTAAAGCAAAATCAGAACTTTGGCAAATGTCCATCAACAATTGCAAGTTAAGAAAATTGCGACGAGTGCGCACCAGGGAACAACTCAAAACATCTCTAAGTTTACACAGTCGCTATCGGAAATTGATTGAGTTGAATGTGATTTAAAACAAACTTTGAAAAAACATTTTAATAGTTATTGTGGTTTGTCTCTTCTTCATTTTTAAGTAAGTCAGTAAAGAAACGAAACTTGCAAGCAATTACAATCTAGGGTAACAGGGGCCTCTCCGGGAGTCGAGGAGAGAACCTATCGCAGCCCAAGCGAAAATCATGCCGCAAGACCAACAGGCCAGTCACAAATTAATGTTTGCTCGCCTCACCATTCAAGTACCCATTTTCATTATTTTATAAGCACAAAAAAAAAATCGTGCCTAATTGTACTTTTGGATAGCTTAGCATCTTCTACTGTATTGCTGGTTTTTAATTTGCGCAAACGGTAAGAGCTTATGATCATGTAAACAAAGCCATCCACCAAACTCTCCACCAGTTTATAGAAGTAATAAGCCATAAAGCTTAACGAATTTATCAAGAAGCTAGTCAATGTGACTAAGCAAAAATTCAGCTTTAGAAATCAGTGTTTCGGCAGCGAAATCGAACCAGTCCTCTTTCTTTTTTTCTAGTTTCAATATTGAATCCTAAAGCGCCGGAACCACTATTGCCATATCAAAAATGGATGTTTTATATTAATTCAAAATTGATTTCTCTCGAAATATTCCTACGTTCGATACACCATTTAAACAATGAGCTCTATAAATTTGTCGGGCGCAGTTGCGTGAGTCGATAAAGAATGGCGCCTTACTGTTGTTCAGACAAGCTTCCCATCGGTTAATATCAATGTTTTCATTTCTCTCAAACCATAGGGGCTCTTGTAACCTTGTAAACAGTCATCCGCTATTTTTAGATGAGTCGATCTCTGGGTCGGAGTCGAGGTAATAGGTTAAATAGCTACGGAATAATAGAGATCAGCAATTAACGGCATCGATTTTCGAAATTGAGGAAGCATCAAGATCGAGCTAGTTTGGTTTCTGTATTCTGGTAAATGTGTTATGTCAGTTATGTTGCGCCATTGCCGCTTAATCGATAACCCGCGAGGTAATCTATCTGAATCAGCCATTGCAAGATATACCGTTCTTCCAGTCCAACCCTTTCATGAAACATTTTCCACGCATCCTTACTTGTGGAGTACTGGGAAAGGAAAACTCAGGCTTCTAGAGTAGCGCTCAAAGGTAGCGGTTACACCCAGCTTGTCTTTTATCTTATTGACCAAATAATATCATCACCTTATCATATATAAAACAAACCGCAGGCTGCCAAACATCACACATTATACTTCATCAAAGAAACACTAAGTAATTAGTTGTTGTTCTCAGATAAGCGCGCGGCAGGAAAGTACACTAAAATTAGATTTAAAGAAAATTATCATTGAGAGAGAGGTATGTATAGGGGATAAGTTCTCTCAGTTCATATTCTTCTGAGGGCGTACATAAATAGAACTACTATTCCTGTTGCTCCTTAGGAATTTCAGTCTCCGGCCCACTTGCACTACACGACCTACACTAAAAAAATATATTCAATAATACGCTTTCTTTTTTGTTCTTTCCAGTATTATACGCACCTGCGAACTTATTTTCGACACCTTTTAGAATTTAGCTTGGGAAAACTTTGGAAAAAATTTAGTAAGTAAATTGAGTGAGCAGACAGCCAACACTAAAACAGGAACAGTGGAATGGATTAGCCCATTCATTTGCTACAGGATCTATCAAAATGAATCCGTGCATTGCTTCTCATGCATTTTACCATGACAACCAAAGTCAAACAAGAAAAACAAAAACAATCGTGGACCAGCACAGGCAATTTTTTTCGCCTTCAAGGTGATTAACCGTTTAACGTACTCAGGATTAAGAAATTGAATGCAATATAAATCGTCCCCGGATGGGCTTGAACCATCAACCTTTCGGTTAACAGCCGAACGCGCTGACCGATTGCGCCACGGAGACGGTACATGTACCCCATGTCAATTAGCCATTTTCTAAATGGACGGCGGTCTGGGTATGATTTGCCACCATAAAGGCTCTTGGGATCGTTTGGAGGGACAACGTGAAGGTAAACAAACATGGCTCACTATAACTGCTGTATTCCAGGCTGCACTAATAGTTAAAGAATTGCACCTAACCTTCAGTATTATAGAATTCCTAGAGACCCTAATATATACGTAGAGAGTACGTGGTTCTTATGAGGAACGAGACACTGAAATTAGACTCTATGAGTACGCGGATTTGCTCAGCTCATTTCGATGGAGGAGAAAAACTTAGCAGAACACGCTTGCCTTCAATTTCTCCATGGAAAAAACCGACAGCTCCACGTAGAGAACTCGAGAGGGCCAGTTTCGAAGATACGCAGAAAATGGAGCAAACCAAAAAAAGCAAGCCGGACCTCACTTCGAGGGCATGTAGTTGTGTTGTTGCTGTTTGTCTCGGGATTGGATTTTCCTTGTGCTAAACTTATTTGATGTTGAGAGTTGTGTTTCGAAAGTCCAATGATGATATAATCATCACGTTTTGTTTATATTACGTTGTGCTCTAGGTGAGAAGAGAATAATGTGGCGGCACCTCTTGCAGAGTTTTTTTCAATTGTTCATTCTTGCATAACTTCGGCTTCCGTACCTGACGTGCAGTGTGTTTCTTGCATAAAGACTATGTCGAATTTGTTTCTTTTAAAAGTAATGAGGGTAGCTTTAATTTAGAGCGATCAGGGAGGCGACGGCCTCGACTGCTTATAGTTACAAGGATTAGCGCGATTAAGAAAGTAAAGGGAGAAGCTTAGAATTGAGGAGCCATAAAGATTGGAAACTTTGAGTCAAAAGATGATGTAGGCGCTATCTTTGTTTATTTTATGAGCTTGGGTTGAATTTAATTACGCATGCGTAAGCTTCCTTATCGTTCATTTCGTGTGGCAGTAGATCTTTCGTGGTCAAAGTAAATGGAGCCTTCCTTAATATTCCTCGCAGTCTCTGTCGCTGGAAAAGCTTACGAGATCATAAAAAAGGGAAAAGGATCATAAAGTGGCACTCAATTAATACTCTCTTGAGTCCGGCAAGTGATATTTATAAGAAGATCTTAGGAGACCTAATGTTTTCTCAAAACTACCGGTAATCGGACACGCAATCGGGTTAGAAGTTAGGGTAATATAGTTGTAGACGACTTTGCCGAATGTCAAGATCTCCCCTTTTGTGTTCTTACGATTTACGTCGCACTCACTTTTATCGCTTGAATTTTAGTCTAATAGAATAATCCCCTAGATAATGATCAGATGGGAAATCATTTCGCGAAGGAGTAGTAGTGTAAACAGAGTCTATGACTTCGCACTGTTAATAAGGTTTCAGTCTGACTGTCAAAGCTTCGTGGAGGTCATTATATATATTTTTAAAGTAATTTGAAGTGAAGGTTTCTGTAGTGTAGTGGTTATTATTTCCGCCTCATAACCAGATGGACGCAGGTTCGAGCCGTGCCAGAAAGTAAGTTTTGCAATTGTGTCTATGGTTTAAAATCTACTCATTTCAAATTCTATGAAATCAATCAAAATATCGTTATTCCATTATTTTAAAGAAAACCTTTCTTTTTGAGAGGCCATTGAGTCAAGAGATAGACCAAAATGCTGAAAGAAAGCTTATTTTGAGCACATATTTACTACCGGTAAGTACGTGCCTGTCACGCGGGAGACCGGGTTCGATTCCTCGCCGGGGAGTAGCTCTTAATTGATTAGTTGTTTAATGATTGGACTGACGACGTTACTGAACTCATGAGCCGCTCAGAAAGGCTGGTATGGGTCTCAGTGATAAGTTTTCTTCAACTTTTGTTCTCACCGGTTTTCATTAGACACTTGGTTGGAGGAATAAACCACTTGCGATCTCTTTTGGTACTGTTTACCTATGTTCACCCCTGCAGAAAGAGAATTTTGGAGGCCAAGTCTAAGTGACGAGGTACATTATGATGGAATATCAAAAGATTTAAGGGAAATAACATATTGAAAAAGAAGCATATATGTAGAGGAGGAAAAAGTATCCTTTGGTTCATGTGAAGGTCGAACTCACGACCATGGCGATATCAGCACCACGCTTTACCTATTGAGCTAGCGGAACTAGCACGAACTCACACAAAAAATGAAAACAAAGAAAAAGGAAAAAGTATTATTGCTAACCGCCATCGGCAAGATTGCAAATAACTTGAGAAAGACTCTTTCTGTTACCAGGATCTGAGGTACATCACTTGATCCCTGTGTTGCCGATCGTTGTCAGAAGAGGAAAACGGGACAATCTCTCCCCGTTAAGCTGGAGATCGACATTTTATTTTTCAGTGGTTTATATCGAGAGCTGAGGAAGTTTGATCATGATTTCCTTCATCACGCTCGCTCAGCTTTGTCCATCTAACCTTTTTGCATATGGGGTGTTCTAGCCGCTTCCAGACTAAGCTGAGTTAAACACTTTGTGCTCAAATTTCTTGGGTTTATTTCAGACATTAATATTTTTACCAATACAAACTTCCTAGCATGCGTCGGAGGTGATGACCACCACACTAAAGAGAACAAAATGAACAACAGGATTGCTTAACGAAGAAAGAAGATCCTCTGTTCTGGACAAACATGGAACGCTTACTTTCATACCTTAGTCAAGTCCTTCTTCACTATGACCATGATTCGTAGACTAAGCTGTGAAAACAATAAGACTCCACATGTTTGATTTTCATAGATAATGAATGACACTAAGGGTCAACTACAACAATTAAATAGGTCTTGTGGTGTAAAAAAGAACTCGTTATTCGTTAAATGGAGAATCCGGGTGTGGATTCCGGTACCTCCCGCATGCTAAGCGGGCGCTCTAAAATGTGAGCTTATTCCCCACACTACTTACAACCAGTAAATAAAGGAGGAAAGTTTTTAAAGAAACTATGGTGCTGCGTCGGTGGGGGTACCAAGGTAATTTGGTTATATCGGGCCACCGTAAAGAGTTAAAAAGCTGAAGTTTCGAGCGTTAGCCCTTCGTCAGGCTAACGCTCGAAACGACAGCTTTTTAACTCTTTACGATGGCCAATTTACAATTTCAACTGAGTTGATGCAGCCAAATCACTTATAACCAGTGTACCAGAATATATTACGTAGACTCTTTGCTAGTAATTGATACTTTTCGAGCTCTGTAAACAAATGACGTTGATATTTTGTACTCGGGAGCAACATTTGTTCTCTTAGTTTGATCGCGCGGATGAGAGTAGAATGACTGTTGTCGTAAGTAGTCAACCTCAGTGGAAGTCATCATCAGAGGTGACTGAAATTGCTGTCAGCCGAGTGTTTTAAGTCCCGTTCTTGTTTAGTAATTTTAAAGTTCAGTTTTCGCGATGTCATTGGTTGTAACGAACAGAATTCCTACACAGTTTGCAAAAATAGTGCAGAATGGTTGATTAGCCGTTTTGGAAGTTCAGTGGGAAAACATTTAATTCTATAGAAAATAGATGGGTTTTAGAACCTTTGGTTTGGAAAAAGCACATGAACTTCTTGACAAATCCGTTAAGCTTTATAGCTTACCACTTCTGTGAATTAGTGGAGAGTTTGGTAGATGACTTTGTTTGCATGAGCTCCTGCCGTTTACGCAAATTAAAAACCATCAATACAATAGGAGACGCTAAGCTAGCCAAAAGTTCAGTAAGGCACGATTTTTTGTGTACCTATAAAATAATGAAGATGAGTACTTAAATGGTGAGGCCCCGGGTTCGACTTCCGGACAGGCTCCTGTTACCCTAGATTATAATTGCTTGCAAGTTTTGTTTCTTCCCCGGCTTAGGTTCTGGACGCACTGGA
>NC_142527.1:17452700-17565200 GCF_964205215.1 Stylophora pistillata | reverse complement strand
AACCACAGAATCATTTGTCGTGGTTTCTGTAGTGTAGTGGTTATCACATCCGCCTAACACACTCAAGGTCGCAGGTTTTAGCCCTGCCAGAAACAATTATTTTTGTTCCTTTCTGTGATTAAAGGATTGACAGACATTGCCAAAGTAACATCTGAACCATCATAAATCCAACTTTTATCACCATCCTCTTTCATGAGAAAAGACAAATTAAAACAGGTCTAACGATGTTTAGTTACTCTAGATCGTTTTATTTATGGTCTTGCAAATATTTCAGATAAACTTTATACAAACTTTGTTGGAATGACACCTTTGCTGCACCATTTACTCGTGAACGGTATTTGTAAGTAAGTAAGTAAGTAAGTAAGACTTTATTTAACGAGGGTAACATGTGACAGTAATGAAACTGATAAACTAATGGCCCTTCGAAGTAACATCTATAAGTTTTATTTCTTTTTTTGATGTCCAACTTACAATTATGCCAGGATTCGCACAAGTGATGTTCACTGCTCCCGACAGAAACCTCAAACGAAATGCAAAAATAGGTCTGCAAAGGGTACACGCGAGTGCGTAGAATCGCAATATGCACACGCATGAAATGAATTTGAAATAATTTCGCAAAAGCAGTCATTCAAGAGTAAATTTGAAATCTCCCTTTTTATTCTCTTTTTATTGACGAGTGGCAGCAGTTAAAACTTAGTAGGTTGCCTTGTTTTTTCTTGAGAATACGAGAAAACAGTATATTAATTTTCTAAAGCTGATGCTCTCCCAATATAGGGTGTCTGCTCACTATACGGCATCCGCAGTTGTTCTTCAAACAGCTTTCACAATGATCAAGCACGTACATGTACATCATAGGGAACGTCCATTATTCTCTAATGAAGGCGGATAGAGCCTACAAAAACAATCCAACGAAAATTCAATTTTTATATCACAAGACAGCAGTTGATGACTATTGATCACTACTGCTCAAGTTTATCTTGACAACTCGAGTTTCTTTATGTTACCCACCAACCATTGTGGAAAATGTGTGTCTGCGCATCAAAATACAACTCATAACATTAATTTACCCTTTGACCCTTGCCATAACGAAAATTGAATTAAATTAGCATACTGCTCAAGTTTATCTTGACATCTTGAGTTTCTTTGTCACCCACCAACCATTGTGGAAAATGTGTGTCTGCCCATCAAAATACAACTCATAACATTAATTTACCCTTTGACCCTTGCCATAACGAAAATTGATTTAAATTAACATAATTACAAGAAATAATGAAAAAGTTTATAATGCAACATATTTTTGTCAAGGTGCAACGACAGATTTGAAGTTATTTTGACTGATTTGTCTTTCCTTCATCTGCCAGAACTGGTAAATAAAAAGAAAAAAGCTTTGTGAACATCATATTCCAAGAAAAAATGGGCCTGTCGGAAAATTCAACCCGTGATCCCTCACACCCAAAGCGAGAGTCATGCCACAAGACCAACAGGCCAGGTATACGAGTAGAAATATAAAACTACTCTGCATCTCGAGTGGTAGTGGATCGTTCGTAAGCAATTGAATAATTTTGTTTTATCTATCTATAAGATAATGTAAACTGACCGCTGCCAAGAGTTTCTGCGCTTAAGTTTCGAGCTTTAGCCTCTCTTTTGTTCTGACGAAAGACTAATGCTCGAAACGTCAGCTTAGAAGTTCTCTACCATGGCCAATTTACATGGTCAGTCGTTCTTTAAACAGGTTTCACAATGATCAAGCACGTACACAACGAACATCCATTATTCTCTAATGATATGGCTTTCGATCCCCACTGCTCGAGTTTATTTTGTCATCTTGAGTTTCTTTATGTTGCTTACCAACCATAGTGGAAATTGTGGTGTCCTTCATCAAAACACAACTCAAAACATTAGTTTACGTTTTAACCATTGCCATAACGAAAATTGAATTAAATTAACATCATTTAAGAGAAGTGTTGCAAAAGTTTATAAAGTAGCACATTTTTGTCAAGGTACGACGACAGATTTGAAGTTATTTTGACTGATTTGTCTTCCCTTCATCTGTCTGAACTGGCAAATGAATGAACAAAAACTCTGTTAACATCATATTTCAAGAAAAAACGGACCTGTCCATAAATTTAACTTGGGATCTCTTGCACCCAAAGCGAGAGTCATGCTACAAGACCAACAGTGCCAGGTATAAGAGTAGAAATTTAAAGCTACTATGCATCTCGTGTGGTAGTGAATTGTTCGTAGGTAAATGGATAATTTCGTTTTCTCAACTGATTAGATAATGTAAATTGGCCGCTGCCAAGAGTTTCTGTGCTTAAACTTCGAGCTTTAGCCTCCCTTTCGCTCTAACGAAGGAGTAATGCTCGAAACGTCAGCTTAGAAATTCTCTACAATGGCTGATTTATATGGTCAACTCAGTTCATAAAACGAATTCATCTTGTTATACGACCCACCAGCGCAGCATCGTAAAACAAAGAAAAAGGAAAAAGATCATAAAAGCTGACACGTATGACATCTATTTATTTCTTAAAATTAACATCCAATTGAGTTCGATAAGTCATACCAGTATGAAGATCTAAAAACCACGTTTCTCTAACCCACCAATCATCTACAAAATTGAATGTTCACGATTACTTCCGTCATCCTCGGTAGTATAGTGGCGAGTATCCCCGCCTGTCACGCGAGAGACCCGGGTTCGATTCCAAGTCAATAAACAGTTTGCATTTTTGTTTTCCGGTAGAGTTTCTTCAAGTGCCTGGTTAAAACACACCCACTAGGAAGATGCTGAAGGACGAGAGAAATGTAAGGAGAAACTGCAGACTCTCCTCTTCTTCTCTTCTCGGGTGCCCCTCTGCTTCCCAACAAAGACAAATGGACACGAAGTTTCGCGAGCAAGTTTCCCTAACTGGGTAAATCAAGCTATAGTGTCAATCTTAAACCGCAGAAAGAGTCAAATTATTTGCAAACATTTTGATGGTGGGGATACACAGCATGAAAATCAAGATTTATGGAGACTTGAATGTTGAGTAAATCTGCGTAAAGTTTTGTACGAAACTTTACGTCAACTTTACGTAAACTTTACGTACTACGTTAGGGTATGTAAAGGAAGCTCTACGCGAAAGTAGCGTAAAGCCAGCGTAAACCTTGCGTATAGTTTTTGAGTCGACTTTACGGTTATTCACACCTAGTGTAAATGAAACGTAAAGTTGTTTATTGTTTAGCCCAAATGGATCGAGCACATAAAACTACAAAATTCTTTGAGACGTAGGAGTTTTAATAGTTAAGCACAAATAATTATTTGTGTGGGCACAATGATGAAACATCCCCAAAACAGTCTAAGCCTAGTTTGATTTAAGAGCTTGCAACAATTTTCAATTCGAAAAATATGGTCTGAACTGGGACTTTGTTATTGCTAAACATAATATCCGGATTTTATTCTAGTCAGGCGAAGCTGACGGAGCAAATATATCAATTTGCCTATTTCTCATATTATGTTTTGTCGCTGGTTCTACATGCAATCTTTTTATCGTTCCCTTTTGCTTTGACAGGAATGATCTTACCTGTGAAAACCAGCCAGGGAAGTTAAATAATAACCTGAAATTTTAATACTTCTAAATACTTTGTGGATATTCTGGACACTTCTCAGTAAGAAGGAACTCTACTGAGCACAGATAAATCCCTTGATGACACATAACACAAGACTCAAATTGGTACTGTAAAATTCCAAATGTTTATTCCATTCAAAGTTTGGTGAAGTACGTTTTAGAGAAAAACACTTAGTAAGAAACTAATAATACAAATATACAAAACTGCAGCTTTACGAAAACGTAAATATGGCATAAATTTGCTTAAAGTTGTATGACCAACTTTACGCTAGTATTTAAAGTTGTTTAAAGGCGATTAAAGATCAATTTACACGGTCGGTACGTAAAGTTGACTTAAAGCTAGCGTAAAGGTGTCGAATCAGCTTTACGCTTGTTTACATCGCCGCTTAATGTGCTATTAAAGATCAGCTTTACACTACCCGCGTAAAGGCATATTAAAGGTCGGTATGTAAATATCTTATTGTATGTCAATAACATTCAATTCCGTCACTAAAACTTGATGAAGACTCTGCAATTGATTCGTTCAAAAGCTTGCGTATGCCCTGCTGGCTATGCCATGCTAATAAGCCACCACAAGGGCGAAACAGCTGTCCATGGCTGCCACTTTACGGGTGATATGGTTGTGCGCATGCGTATGATATGAGCTGTACCAGGGGACTGTAATATAAGTGTGCTTTAGTGTTGTCATTAGTGTTGTTTACTATTTTTTGAGCACACAGGTTACAAATGATCTTATCTCCATAGGCACGCCGTGCGAGAACTGTTTTATAGTTCTCAACAGCTACCACATGTTTAACGTTGAGCTGGCGCACATGTTTCACCTCTTAACTTTGTCTCTTGAATTTCATGATGTCATCGATAAACTGTTTGCGTTTAACGAATTATTTTGTGATATAGTGGACAGACGTGCACCCATCAAAAAGAATACGTGGAAGACCACTCCCTTATGTGACAGATGAGATTAGGCAATTCATGAAAGCAAGAGAAGACTGGAGAAAAATATCACGAAAGACCAACCATCCTTATGCCTGGTCTGCATATAAAAATCTTAAACGCGAGGTTAAATCAGAGTTGCGGAAAGAGAATTTGTGATGGAGCAGATTAAAAACAATAAAAACAACACGAACTCTATCTGGAAAACAATCCGAGGTGCCGAATAATAATAGGCCCATTTCTCTTCTGCCAGTGCTGTCAGAGGTTTGTGAGAGAGCAGCCTTTAATCAATTCACTATCTAGTCTTAAAAGAGCGTTTAACATCAAAGCAAAGTGGGAATAAACAACACCACTCAACCGAGACTACACTGATTCACACCACCGATCAAATACTGCGTGCTATTGACGACAAGTAATTAACTGCGACAGTCCTCCTTGATATGAGCAAGGTCTTTGATAGCTTACACCACGGCACTCTTCTGGCTAAACTCCAGGATGTCGGTGCATCTACAACTACTTTACAGTGGTTCCGGAGTTATTTGTCAGCACGTCACCAAGTTGTACGCATCAACTCTACTCTGTCAGATCGCATGCAAGTAAGAAATGGCGTACCTCAAGGAAGTATACTCGGCCCACTTTTGTTCAGCATTTACGTGAATGACTTGCCGTCAATCCCACAGTTCTGCTCCCCACAATGCTATGTTGATGACACCAACCTTCTGTTAGTCTTTGGCACTCTACGGGGAGAGAGGGATCAGAGATAAAGTAAATCAAGATCTGCTTGAAATACGGAACTGGTGCTTTAATAACCAGCTACTTTTGAACCCAGACAAGACGAAACTAATGATATTTGGACAAAACATTGCAAAGGTGAATGATGATTTTAAACTTTCCCTTTTCGGGAAAGATCTTGTACCTGCAACAACCGCTAAAGACCTCGGTGTAATTATGGATCCAAACTTAACTTTCGGAAATCATATTCTAGAAACAGTTTCTTCCTGCATGTCACGTTTACAGATCAATAAAGTTAAGCACTCTTTTGACAAAGAGTCCTTAATTATTATGATAAACTCACTTGTTTTCAGTAAATTATTTTATTGCTCATGCGTTTGGAGTAATACTTCTAAAACAAATTTTAAAATGTTACAGACAGTCCAGAATTTTGCCTGCCGCATAGTAAGTGGAAGAAGAAAATACGATCAAGTGTCTCCAACTTTAAAGGAACTACGCTGGCTGCCAGTGAAGGAGCATCTTTACTACTGTGATGCCGTAATGTCATTTAAGTGTCTAACTGGTTGTGTTCCTGGATATTTATCTACACAATTCATTAGACGATGTGATGTCACAAATCGTAGAACGCGAAGTTCTCAAATGCTTAACATACCTCGCTTTAGAACAGCAAGTGGCCAAAGGACTTTTTTCTATAGAGCAGTTACTTTATGGAATTCGTTATCTAACGATCTTAAACTTTGTGAATCGGTTAATGTGTTTAAACGCCGCCTAAGGTGTCGCCTCTTAAGTAATCTTAGCACTTCCGCTATTTAAGTCATTGCTCTATTTTAAGTCTGATACATAATTTTTAGCTTAATTGTATAATTAATTTTTACCTTAATTGTATTGCCTCTGAAAATCCTCTTTGGGGAAGTGGTAATAAAGTAGGTATGTATGTATATTGAAGAAGGACTTGACTAACGTACGAAAGTAAGCGTTCCACGTTTGTCCAGAACAGAGGATCTTCTTTCTTCTTTAAGCAATCCTATTGTTCGATTTGTTCTCTCTAGTGTGGTGGTCATCACGTCCAATTCATACTCAGAAGTCTGTATAGGGGTTTTGCACAGCAGCCATGTTGGATGGCAGGAACAATAGATTATTTTACCCATGGGAAATAATTTTCTTTCTTAAGCAAATTATTTTCATTGTTCCTGCCATCCAACATGGCTGCTGTGCAAAACCTCTATTGGCAAAAACATTAATATCTGCAGTAAAACCCAAGAAATTTGAGCACAAAGTGTTGAATTCAGCCTAGTCTGGAAGAGACTAGAGCACCCCATATTCAAAATGGTGAGATGGACAAAGCTGGGCGAGCGTGATGAAGGAAATCATGATCAAATGTCCTCAGCCCTCGATATAAATTACTGAAAAATAAATGTCGATCTCCAGCTCAACGGGGAGGGATTGTCAAGTTTTTCTCTTCTGACAACGATCGGCCGCACAGGGAGCAAGTGATGTAACTTCGGATCCTCGTACCAGAGTCTCTCTCTCAAGTTGTTTGCAAATCTCGCCGATGACTTTTTCCTTTTTCTTTATTTTCATTTTTAGTGAGTTCGTGCTAGTTCCGTAGCTCAATAGGTAAAGCGTGGTGCTGGTAACGCCATGGTCGTGAGTGTATCAATAGGCATTGTTTAGTAGTAGCCTCGTTTGAGTGTTCAAAGTGAAGGGACGGATGTTTGTAATAACGAGGCAGTTGGTTTAACACTTGATGGGAGACACTAAAACGATTCTTTCGCAACTAAACATGGTGTCAGGAGTGAGTGCGGGATAGATAGAAACTGTTCGATAGAAACCTACAATGCCGACGGACGGACAACAGGCAAGTGCAAATGCGAGCGCGACTGAGAGGATTGCACAGCTTAAACCTCCGGGTTCTGTCCTGGTGTACCGGTTCACAAGGGAATTACCATTGTTCTTTCTTTGTTTAGGAGTTATTGGTTAGCTATTGTGTATTGTTTGGTCTTTTGTATTGGATCTTGTGAACCGGTACACGAGGACAGAACCAACCTCCGGCTCAGCTAGACTTTGATGCGACAAACTTGGCTGACAGTTGGAAAAGATGGAAGCAAGAATTAAAATTGTACATGGATCTGGCAATCAACGGCAATCAACGGCTTTATTTAAGCGGGAGTCAAGGAAGAGAAATTTATGACACGATGGCCTTCGAAATTCCTGCGTCGGAAAGAACCTTAACGCAGGTGTTAGAAACGTTCGAAGGGCATTGTAATCCCAGAAAGAATGAAACTGTGGAACGGTTGAAGTTTTTCTCCCGCACCCAGGACCCGGGTGAATCACAAGAGAAGTTCGTTACAGATTTGAAGCTGTTGGCGACGACGTGTAACTTCGGTGATCTTAAAGATTCGTTGGTGAGAGACCGGATCATTTGTGGAATCCAGGACCGGCAACTTCGAGAAGAACTGCTTAAGATCCCAGATCTTGATTTACAAAGATGCCTCAGCATTTGTAGAGCAGCCGAGTTGTCGAAAATACGTACTAAAACTTTGGAAGAGGGCGAAGCAGTAGCCTCATTAAAGGACCAAACGAAGCGCAGCAAGGTGTCAGCTAACAAAAGCCATGACAAGTCTGCTAACAAGAGGCGCGAAAATGACGATCGGAACGCGAGAGATTCCAGTCCTAAAGAATTACTAAGATGCAAATTTTTTGGCGGAAAACATCGGGGCTGCCAATAAAAATTGCCCAGCGTTCCGGAAGAGGTATTCGGCTTGCGGAAGAATGAATCATTTCAGTTCTCAATGCCTTTCTAAAACGAGAGTAAACGTCGTCGAATCAGAGAGTGAAAGCGAGCTCGACGAATACTGCCTCACGCTGCACTCGGTGGATGAAAGTCAAGTAGTTAGGGTTCATGTAGCAAGTGATCTGGAATATGCTAAAAAATTGTTTGCTGCAATTAACGTCGGAAACACACCAGTTAAGTTTCAACTGGATGGTGGCTCGACATGCAATTTGATTCCAGAAAAGTTCCTTAGAACTGAAGTCCAACTGTTTCCCACGCGGAAATTACTCACAATGTACAACAACACAATTATGAATAAATTTGAATATATCAACAAAGTTGAAACGGTAAATTGGCCACCGTTATGATTATAAAAGCTGACGTTTCGAGCGTTAGCCCTTCCTCGGAGCGAATAGGGGAATTGTGGGTTGGGGGTTGCATTTAAAAGCAGAAAAAGGAGCTACGTGATTGGTGGGAACATGGCAACGAGAAAAACACGAATAAATTAGTGGAGTGAAAAGCGTCCGTTGATACCTGTGGGATTTAGACTGCCGGTTTGAAAGACGAGCTTTTGTTCAAGAGTTTTACGGCTTTCCGTGCTACCTAAGTGTAAGGAAAGACCGCAGATTGCCATGTGTTGCTTAGAATGGTTAGGTAAATTAAAATGTCTAGCGACTGGTTTCGATTTACCATTTCAACTTTGTTGATATATTCAGATTATTTCGTTACCCCCACCGACGCAGCCCCAAACAGTTTCTTTAGAAACTATCAGCCTTTATTCACAATTATGAAACCCCTTGGAACGTCCGCTGTAGCAGTATAAAACCCCAAGAATTCTAAATCGTATCAGATCGAATTTGTTGTTGTGGACGATGATCAGTCAACACCAAATTTAGGAAATCCAACGATGCAGCAGATGGATTTGGTCAGGGTGCAACACCAAAATGTTATGACCCTCAATACTGGGGTTAAGCGCGATAATCAGAGTCCCCTTTCGATGGAAGAAGTTTTAAAGGAGTACCCAGATGTGTTTCAAGGCACCGGAAAATTGAAGGGGCGGTACAAGCTGGAAATTGAAGAGAACAATAATTCAACATTTATATAGCGCAAACTACTATATAGATAATCAGTCGCGCTTTACAATCAGTTAAGGTGAGATCGGACGTCAGAATTCATCAGGCGCAATATGCAGCCACTTCAGTCCATGTATTGATCTCACCTTCCCTCCCCAATTCACCGTAGATTAGACACTACACTATTTATCGTCCCTATACGACAAGACTAGAAAGTCTAACCATTTGCAGATATTATTACAAAGACAGCACTTTCTTCTCAGTTATTTAAATACCCTGAGTGTTGGTCCGGCCGGAGTCCAACTCTCGACCTCCCGCACAACAGTCCAGCGCTATACCAATTGAGCTAACCGGGAAGCGGTTAGAATGCTAAGCCAGTGGTCCATCCTCCCAGAAGAGTACCTGTCGCCTTCAAGGGAAAGCTGAAACGAGAGTTGGAATGGTTGCAGAGTCTTGGGATCATAGAAAAAGTCATAGAGCCTACCCCTTGGGTTTGGAGCCTCGTTATCGTGTAAAAACCTAAGGGACAGATTCGTGTTTGCCTGGACCCTAAGGACCTCAACAAAGTCCTTAGGAGGAGCCACTACCCAACCCCGACAGTTGGAGATATTCTACCTGAGCTTACCAGGGCTAAAGTGTTCTCCACTTTGGACGCAAAGAACGGTTTCTGGCAAATTGAACTTGACGATGACAGTTCACGCTTAAAAACGTTCAATTCTTCCTTTGGAAGATTTTGCTGGTGTCGCCTGCCCTTTGGTCTTTGTTCAGCCCCCGAGGAGTTCCAACGAAGGCTTAACCACGCACTTAACGGCCTGACGGGTGTATTAACAATTCATGATGATATCTTGATTTTTGGCGAGGGGTCTACAGTAGAAGAAGCACTGACAGATCATGACAACAATTTCCACTCCTTAGTGCAGAGGTGCCGGGAGCAGAACATTGAGTTGAACCAGGATAAGGTGAATCTGCGACGCAAAGAAGTCCCATTTATGGGTCATGTGATTTCAGAGAGGGGTCTCCAAGCAGATCCCGAAAAAATTAAGGCAGTGTTGGAAATGCCCACGCCAACTGATGTGGCCAGTGTTCGAAGGTTTATTGGATTCACAAATTATCTTAGCAAGTTTTTTCCTCGATTAAGTGATGCATTGGAGCCCTTCCGTAAGCTCTTTTCACCAGATGCAGAATGGTTCTGGACTGACATACATGACAGTACTGTCCGACAAGTGAAGCTGTTGGTCACAAAGGCACCTGTCCTAAAATTTTTCGACTCAACAGAGCCTCCCCTTACAGTGCGATGCATCAGATAAAGGACTGGGTGCCATCCTACTTCAGAAGGGTCAGCCTGTTGCCTATGCGAGCCGTGCGTTAACCGATGCAGAGTCTCGGTACGCCCAGATTGAGAAGGAACTTTTGGCGGTCGTTTACGGTTTGGAAAGGTTTCATACTTACACTTACGGTAGAGAAGTGTTCGTAGAATCAGACCACAAGCCTCTGGAAGTTATTTTCAAGAAGTCACTGCATCGAGCTCCGAAGAGGCTTCAGCGCATGCTCATGCGAGTTCAGTTGTACAACGTCAGCCTTGCCTACAAGAAGGGCTCCACCATATATCTCGCCGACACCCTAAGTCACGCTTATTTACCCTACGATGGAAGCCAGGGTATCGCTTCAGAGGTTGAGAGCATCAACATGACGCAGCACATCCGTTTGAAGCCGAGTACGCTTCAAGAAGTTAAAGACCACACGCAGAAGGATGATGGCCTTCTAGAACTGATTAAAGTCATCAAGGCTGGTTGGCCTGAAACTAAGGGAGAGTTGTCTCATCTGGTGTTGCCCTTCTTTGACGTTCGAGATGAGTTGAGCGTCTGCGATGGTATTGTTATTAGAGGAGAAAGAGTGGTGGTCCCAAAGTCGCTGCGTCGAGACATGTTGTATCGTCTGCATTATGCTCATAGTGGAGTTGTAAGCACCCTTTTGCTCGCTACAGAAAGTGTACACTGGCCAGGAATGAGCGGTAAAATCAAGCAGTTTATTGAAATGTGTGATGTCTGCAGGGCATTTGACCGGAAGCAGCCCAAGGAGACTCTCATTCCTCATGAAGTTCCCGACCAGCCATGGGCGAAAATCGGAGTTCACTTGTTCACATACAGGGGTCGAAACTATCTCATTTGTGTTGACTACTATTCTTCGTTCGGGGAAATCGATTCCCTTCACAAAACTACTTCGGAAGCGGTAGTACAGAAGTTAAAGTCGCACTTTGCAAGGCACGGAATCCCGGAGACGCGTGTATCAGACAACGGTCCTCAGTTTACATCAACTGAATTTAAGGAATTTAGCCGCCAGTGGAACTTTGTGCATGTAACGAGTTCGACAGCTTATCCGCAAAGCAACGGAAAGGTAGAAGCGGCTGTTGACTCAGCTAAAAATGTTATTAGGAAGTCAAGAAAAGCCAGAACAGACCCATATCTCGCTCTCCAAGAATACAGAAACACGCCCAGTCAAGGGTTGGGCACCAGTCCAGTGCAGCGGTTGATGTCAAGGCGCACAAGAGCACAACTACCCATCATTCCTAAGCTTCTCAGGCCAGTTGTCCAGCCCAAGATCCATTAGTAGCTTCTCGCCAAGAAAGAACGACAAGTCCATGCTTATATTAGGGGGGCTAAGGATCTGGGAGCACTTAGAAGTGGAGATACAGTGCGACTCTTGCCGTCTGGAAATTCTAGTAAAGAAGCTGTGAAAGCAAAGGTTGAAAGGCGTGTTGGCACTCGGTCCTTCGAGGTGGCGACCGAAGATGGAGCCAGATATCGTCGAAATCGCCGTCACCTGAGGAAAACAAAGGAGGCCTGCCGAAGTTCAAGACCTGCTTTAGTGGCTGAAGAAGGCGTTGAGCAATCGGATCAACAGTCGATATCCTTACCCGAACACGCACAGACCGGTCATGAGCTCTCCGCGCCGTGTATGTGGACAACCGTACCCGGTTGTCAAGTAGACGCAACCATGGAGCATGCGATGGCATCTCGGCAACCGGAGCCACGTGTTCAGCCTTGTTGGTTGGTTACCTGTGAAAGGCCCAACAACGCGATCAGGCAGAGTTGTTAAGAAGCCAGCTTATTTAAGGGATTATGTTACTGGGATGTAACCAGTGTCGAAGCTTTATACGCTTCACAAACTTTGAACAGTTGAACTCACTTACGTTGTCTGTTAGTTTGTTTTTTTTTTATCCTGTTTCTCTTTGTTTTATTTATTTATTTTTATTTTATAAGGAAAAGGATGTAACAATAGGCATTGTTTAGTAGTAGACTCGTTTGAGTGTTCAAACTTAAGGGACGGACGTTTGTAATAACTAGGCAGTTGGTGTAACACTTGATGGGAGACATTAAACGATTCTTTCGTAACTAAATAGCGAGTTCGACCTTCACATGAACCAAAGAATACTTTTTCCTCCTCTACATATGCTTCTTTTTCAATATATTATTTCCCTTTTATGATATTCCATCACAGTGTACCTCGTCACTTAGATTTAGCTACCAAAATTCTCTTTCTGTATAGATAAACAATACCAAAAGAGGTCGCAGATGTTTTATTCCTCTAACCAAGAGTCTAATGAAAACCGGTGAGAATAAAAGTTGAAGAAAACTTATAATTGAGACTTCTACCAGCCTTTCTGAGCTGCTCATGAGTTCACTAACGTCGTCGGTCTAATCATTAAAAAATTAATCAATTAAGAGCTACTCCCCGGCGGGGAATCGAAACCCGGTCTCCCGCGTGACAGGCACAAATTTACCGGTAGTAAATAATTATGTGCTCAAATTAAGTTTTCTTTTAGCATTTTGGTCTATCTCTGACACAATAGCCTCTCAAAAAGAAAGGTTCTTTTAAAAATAACAGAATAACGATCTTTGGATTGATTTGATAAAATTTGAAACTAGAGTAGATTTTAAACCATAGACACAATTGCAAAACTTCAACTTTCTTTCTGGCAGGGCTCGAACCTGTGTCCTTCCGGGAGAAGGCGAATACGATAACCACTACACTACAGAAACCTTCACTGCAAACCATGAAAAAAATATATGTCATGACCTCCACGAAGCTTTGACAATCAGACTGAAACCTTATTAACAGTGCGAAGTCATAGACTACTACTCCTTCGCAATATGATTTCCCATCTGATCATTATCTAGTGGACTATTTTATTCGACTAAAATTCAAGCATTGAAAATCGGCGATGTCGTCTACGACTATTACCCTAACCTCTAACCCAAGTGCGTGTCCGATGACCGGTAGTTTTGAGAAAACATTAGCTCTCATTAGATCTTCTAATTAATTTTACTTATGTGCATCGTCTCCGTGGCGCAATCGGTCAGCGCGTTCGGCTGTTAACCGAAAGGTTGGTGGTTCAAGCCCACCCGGGGACGATTCATTTTGTGTTCAAAATTCTTAATCCTGGGCAGTACGTTTGATGGTTAATCACCTCGAAGGCGAACAAAAATTACTTGCGCTGGCCCTCAATTTTTTCTCCTTTTTCTTGTCTGACTTTGGTTGTCATGGTAAAATGCATGAAAAGCGTTACACGAATTTATTTTAATAGATCCTGTAGCAGATAAATGGGCTAATCCATTCCACTGTTCCTGCTGTAGTGTTGGCTGTCTACTCACTCAATCCACTTACTCGATTTTTTTCCAAGGTTTTCCCTAGCTAAATTCTAAAAAGTGTCGAAAATACGTCCGTATGCGCAGGTGCGCACAATGCTGGAAAGAACAAAAAAGAAAGCGTAATATTTAATGTATGTTTTTAGTGTAGTGCAAGTGGGCCGGAGACCGAAAATCCCAAGGAGCCCACAGGAGAATATGAACTGAGAGCAATTATTCCCTATACATACCACTCTCTCAATGATAATTTTCTTTAAATCTGATTTTATTGCGCTTTCCTGCCGCGCGCCTATTCGAGGACAACAACTGATTGGTTAGGGGTTCTTTGATTAAAGGTGATGTGTGATGTTTGGCAGCCTGTGGTTTGTTTTATATATGATAACGTGATGATATTATTTGGTCAAGAAGATAAAACACAAACTGAGTAAACGCTACCTTTCAGCGCTACTCTAGAAGCTTAAGTTTTCCTTTCCCAGTACTCCACAAGTTAGAGTGCGTGGAAGATGTTTAATGAGAGGGTTGGGCTGGAAGAACTGCATATCTTGCAATGGCTGATTCAGGTAGATTACCTCACGGGTTATCGATTAAGCGGCAACGACGCAACATAACTGACATAACACATTTTCCAGAATACAGAAACCGAACTGGCTTGATCTTGATGCCTCCTAAATTTTGAAAATCGAGCCGTTGATAGCTGATCTCTATGCTTGCGTAGCTATTTGACCAATTACCTCGACCCCCAACCGAGAGACTGACTCATCTAAAAATAGCGGATGACTGTTTACAAGGTTGCAAGAGCCGCTACGGTTTGAGAGAAAATGAAAACATTGATACTAATCGATGGGTAGCTCGTCTGAGCAACAATAAGGGCATTATTTTTATCGATTTACGAAACTGCGCCCGACAAATTTATAGAGCTTATTGTTTAAATGGTGTATCGAACATAGGAATATTTTGATTTCCTTAGTCGCATTGACTAGCTTCTTGATAAATTCGTTAAGCTTTATGGCTTATTACTTCTATGAATTGGTGGAAAGTTTGGTAGATGACTTTGTTTACATGAACTCCTGCCGTTTGCGCAAATTAAAAACCATCAAAACAATATGAGATGCTAAGCTAGCGAAAGGTACAGTTAGGCACGATTTTTTGTTAATTCATTTATGTGTGCCTCTAAAATAATGAAGGTGAGTACTTGAATGGTGGGGCAAACATATCTAAATTTGTGAGTGGTCCAATGGAGAGATTCTTGCTTTCTGATTTTGCTTTAAAATATTTTCTGTGAATCGAACATTTCTATACAGGTTTTCTCCGTCGCCATTTGAAATTGAACTGATTAATTGAATGTGATTTAAAAGAAATGTTGCAAAATTTAATCGCTAGTCTCAGCTCGAAGACAACAATACGCTTTTAAAAACAACAAAATTGCATTTATCCGCCTTATCAATCCTTAGATAGGTTTAATAAAGAGGAAACATGCGAGCTATAAAAAAAAAGTGTCAGCCTCGGTATCTACTTGGTAAACATTTCTTTTGAAGTTTACATAAGTCATGCATAATCTTCATTTTAAAAGGCAAGATTTTTAAGAAGGCTCGAAAGGGTTTTTTAGACCGCGCGGAGAATGTATTCCAAGATACACGCAAGCAAATTACTCGCGAAAGAAATAAGCGATGGCGCGCGCGATCAGATCCGTGGACGAGTTGTAAACAAACATGGCCGCCACGAGCGTTTCAAAATCGCCGGATACCTCTACTATTTTCAGTGGAAGTGGTTGTTTGAAAAACAAAAATGGAAAGTTTACTTCTCGAAAGCAGATAGGAAAATGTTTAGATCGCAGGACTCTTGCCGAAAGTGGTAACAAAAAGTTTATTTCACGAGCTAAAGGAGGACGGTGAAGTCGACACCCCCATCAGCAAAGTCGAGACGAAAGCGCTCGGTACGTCTTACTTTGTTCCGCATTGAATTACATTTGTTTCGCATTGAGTTTGATTCCTATATCAAATGAAAGAACATTTACAGTTATATGTATAGGTAATCGCATGAGGCCGAGTAAAATTAAGGATTAATATCACGCGTGTTTTCGGAAGTTACTAAAATTGCCAGAGTCGCGCAGCGACGAGGGCAATTTCTGCAACTTCCGAAAACACAAGTGATATTAATCCTTAATTTTACGAGGAACCATGTGATTACTTGTTTATAATATAAGGGGCAAAATGTTCTCTTACCGATCTCGCGCAAAACGGGACGCCATTGTTACAAAACAAACAGAAATTTCTTTACCTTAGCAGCCGTTGCTAAGCGATTTTCAGCCAATCATTTTCAAGTAATTTTGCCCGGGGCAATTATAAAAATTAAGAAAAAATTCCCTCTGTCTTGACCAATCACAATTCAGTAATTTTGCCCCTTATATGATAAGAAAGGAAATGGAGAAGTATAGATGCTGCCATAAAAATGACCATAATTTTCGAGTAAACAAGAGATAAAAAAAACGTGGATGAGACTTTAATTGTAATTCAACCAAAGACGGTAAAATTGAAATAAAATATTTATCTTAAACTTACGAGAAGGATTGTTGATATTTTCCTCGATAAACTGGAAATTACAACTAGGAAGAAGAATGCAAACTCGCATTTGTTGAAAAAAGATTGCAAAATTTTCCTTGTTCTTCATTTAAAACGGAATAATGGAAGTTCAAGGTTATGACAGTAGCAAAGAACGAAAAATAAAAATGAAGCCAAGGCTTGTTCATACCTCTAGTACCTCGAAAATTAGAAGTTCGCGAAATATGTGACCGAAAAATATGATGTATATGAAACCCTGTTATCCGCTACGTTTGACGCTCATGACAATCTGGAAGACGTGAAAGCAAATTCTTATCACTCCAAATTCTTTTCACCCCCCCACCTCAAATTGCACATGAACAATTATATCGGTCAATCATGGTAAATGTGCATCGCCGAATGAGGCCTTCTATCAAGCCAGCTTCTTGGAACAACGACAAGATACCATCCAGACGTTGGATAGAAAGCTTCACCTTTCGACAAACATGGTCCAGAGGCTGACAGGTGCTGGTTTGTCTCATGTTACACTACAATATCTCTGCACCAGAGACTCAACATTAACGGCCTCAATGGAGCACTGGCATTGGCGCCAAATGCAAAATCAACTTATCACTATAAATCGAATATTCCGCAAGAGAATTCTCTCCGGAATACTCTTACATTTCCAACAGTCGGTAAGCAGTCTGAGTCTCAAATGATGACTTATTTTTCAGGAATGTGTAAAATTACAAAACAATATGAATACATCTTAAGGACGAACGCTTTTTTCCTCGTAGAGGGCATTCATCGTTTAATCGCGCGGACACGGACTCGTCCCCGCGAAAATGAGCCTTTAAGTCAGCGGTATCGTTAAAAACGCGTGACCGGGTATAAAAGTGTGAGCTAAAATTGCAAAAACCGGAAATAAAGCTTGCTAAATTAATGAGCTAATATCTCGAAAATTAGTTTGGTGACCTACCCTGATTTTTTGTGCAAAGATAATATTTATCATTACACGTACGTTTGTGAAGAGAATTTTAAAAAAAATTATCTAGTGCAAATGTTTTCGCTCCGACGAAGGGCTAGCGCTTGAAACGTCAGCTTTTGTAATCGTTACGGTGGCCAATTTACCATTTCAACTTTGTTGATATATATAAATTTTGTTACATCTTGTAACAGCATTTTCTCAAATACCTCAAGTTCTACTATACAGTTTTTTTGTATCACGTGTACAGATAGACAATGTGATGACGTTTAAGAAATTTGAAAAAAAAATAGGTCACCAACTTGGTTTTTGAGATAGCATTAAAAAACCGATTTTTAGAGGGTCTTTTAGCACCACTGTTCTGTTGTCATGGCAACAGATAGAGCCTGACGAGCGCCCGTAAAAAATGTACCAAAATAGTTTTATACAGATATCAAAACATCACCCTCTTGATAGGTTTGAAAGTCCTGATATCTTTTATTATTTGGCACTTGCCGTTACTTACGGGTAACCCTTTCGAGCCTCCTTAAGAGAAGAATTAAAAGGATATAGGCAACATATGGAGAATCCGGGTATCGATCCCGGTACCACCTGCATGCGAAGCGGGCGCTCTACCTTTTGAGCTAATTCCCTGATATTTCGCTACTTAAGATTATATAGAGAAATGCATATGGTAGCATGCCCGGCTCCTGCCTCTCCGGAATAGGAGTATCCGGCCCTATTTCTATTTACCTTGCCTAGCATCAATAATTTTTATCTTGACAGATCAGTTTTACTCAGTGAATCTGAGAGGCGTAAAATGATAAAAAATGATTTTTCAGATAGTTTTGGTTTTGCAGACTTAAATTGTCTATTAGCTCAGTTGGCAATGTGGCGAGTGCGACCATCAACAAGAGACCTGGTAGGTCTTTGTCTGCCCAGTCGAATAAAGTCGTCGTTGTGATTTTTCTTGGATTAGAGAGGTTCAAGGTATTCGTTTTCGTTGGATAGACTTTCCTTCTTGTTGTAAATTTGTTGCGCACGACTCGATGGCCTGTGACCGACATCGAATGGTCTCGGTTATATGATGTATGGCTGCGGATAGGCTTTTGTACATTATGCTAGCGTTTTTTCGAGCATTTTAGCGAGGCAAAAGCATTGAGCATTATTCGAGCATTTTAGTGGCATTCTCCCGGAAAATTAATTTTTGCGAGAAAATAAAATAGAAATAATAATTAACTTTTTTTCAGTCCTGCTTTTAATTCACGAAAAAACCAAATACAGCTGAGTGGAGCTGGAGACTGAGGACAAGTCAGCGGTTTTACCTTTCGAGACTCAAAAGGCGGCCATGTTTGCCGCCTGTATACGTTGTCGTTACCTGCAACACTTGTACGTAAGTGTAAACTTTCAAATTAATTTAAAAAAACGTTTGTATAATGAGCATTATCCGAGCATTTTAGTTACTTTTTTGGGGGAGACCGAGTATTTTAGTGGGAAAAATGGAGCATTAAAGTGGAGCATTTTAGTGGGGAAACAAAAGCATAGTGTACAAAAGCCTAGCCGCGGAGTCATTTTTCAGTATGGGTCGGTTTCCTGTAAACTGTTGTCCGCAGGGAATAAAAGCTCGAAATGCTAATCAAAAGTACATCTAGAGTTACAGAGGTAAACCATGCGATGAACTGGTTGCAGAATTATTTGAAATCGGTGAGTGCCCACTTTCCATAGGGATGGTATCAGGATCGATGCCCGTATTCTCCATTTAAAGATTTTAGGTATTTTACAATGGGATATTGCGCTTAGTCACCATTAATGTACCCTACAAATCAGAATCAGCCGAACAATACTGGCCTGACGTAGGGAGTCCAGGCCTCGATCCTAGTACCTCATGGAGGGTGTTCTTTAGCTTTGGATATTAACCATTGCAAGAAGATTTCAATCTCGGCTCCTTGGTGGGGAAAGAAGAAAGTTGAAAGGCACAAAATTACTGCTAACAGAAATGTTGAGCGAGAGTATGCAAGGTCCGTTAGCTCAGTCGGCAGAGCATGGTGCTGATAACGCCAAGGTCATGAGTTCAACCCTCACACGGACCAAAGAGTCTAGCCACGTTTCTCTTTCAAACTATTATTTTCCAACATGTTAAGAAATTACATCCCAATGCACTTTATCAGAAGCCTTGACTACCAAATTTCTCATCTTGCACGATAAAATAATACCGACAAAGGGTCGTTGGAGTTTCATAATTCTTCTGAAAAAGTGTTTATAAACAAAGGTAAGAGAAAACTAATTGTGTACGTTCACAACTTGTAAAAATCAATGACATCCGAAATTTCGAAGAGATAAACCATACGCCCCTATCAAACTTCACAGAAGGTATAAAGGAAGGCAAAAGGTTCATTTATTCTCCCAACTGGTAAGTATACCAGCCTTGTGAAGTTACTCATGAGGTGACTAACTTCGTCGCCCTGATCCACCCGAAATGCATCGAAGTTCATTTCAAACACTTTTGAACTTGAAGATTCCTACACACACTTGGGAATTTGTTGTGGCATACAATATCAGATGCTCATTTTTGGTCAAGAAAATTTCTTGGAAAAATCTTGGAGAATAGGATACACCAGAAACCATATAATTTCTATATACCCCCTATGGAAATAAATCGGGGAAATTATCGGGAAGTATCGGGGAATTAGCTCAAATGGTAGAGCGCCCGCTTTGCATGCGGGAGGTACCGGGATCGATACCCGGATTCTCCATATGTTGCCCAAAACCTTTTCTTTATTCTCTTAAATATGCATCGCTTATGTGCACTTTGGAGGAAATGTTTACCAAGAAGATACCGAGGCTCACACTTTTTTATAGCTTTCACGTTTCTTCTCTTAATTAACTTGTCCAAGGATTGATAAGGAGGATAAACATCATTTATATATTACGTATTTTTGTCTTCGAACTCAGACTAGTGATTAAATTTTGCAACATTTCTTTTAAATCGTATTCAATAAATCAGTTAAATTTTCAATGGCGACGGTGAACACCTGTATAGAAACGTTCGATTCACAAGAAATATTTCAAAGCAAAATTACAGCTCTGGCAAGGAAAGAAAATTGCGACGAGTGCGCACCAAGCAACAACTTAAAAGGTTTACACCAACGTAATCGGAAATTGATTAAAACTGAATGTGATTTAAAACAAACTTTGAAAAATTTCATCAGTGCTCAGGATGGGAAGACATTTTGAATTGATTTTGCGGTTTGTCTTTTCAACAACAGGGACCTGTCCAGGAGTCGAACCCGAGACCTCTCGCAGCCAAGGCGAGAATCATGTACTATACCAACAGACCAGACACATATTTGTATTTGTTTGCCTCACCATTCAAGTACTTATTACCTTCATTATTTTATAAGCACAGAGATGAATGAATTAACAAAAACTCGCGCCTAACTGTACTTTTGACTGGCTAACATCTGCTACTGTATTGATGGTTTTTAATTTGCGCAAACGGCAGGAGCTCATATAAAAAAAGTCATCTACCAAACTCTCCACCAGTTCATAGAAGTAATAAGGCATAAAGCTTAACAAGTTTAACAAGATGCTAGTCAATGTGACTAAGCAAAAATTCAGCTTTAGAAATGAGTGTTTCGGCAGCGAAATCGAACCAGTCCTCATTCTGTTTCTATTTTCAATCCTAAAGCGTCGGAAGCCGCTATTGCCAAATCATGAACGGATGTTTTAGATTAATTCAAAATTGATATCTCCCAAAATATTCCTACGTTCGATACACCATTTAAAAACAATGAGCTCTATAAATTTGTCGGGCGCAGTTGCGTAAATCGATAAAAAATGGCGCTAACTGTTGCTCAGGCGAGCTCCCCATCGGTTAATATCAATGTTTTCAATTTCTGTCAAATGATAGGGGCTCTTGTCAAATTATCATTGAGAGAGAGGTATGTATAGGGGATAAGTTCTCTGAGTTCATATTCTCCTGAGGGCGTACACAAATAGAACTACTATTCGTGTTGCTCCTTGGGATTTTCGGTCTCCGGCCCACTTGCACTACACTAGAAACATATATTCAATACTAAACTTTCTTTTTTGTTTTTTCCAGCATTATACGCACCTGCGAATTTATTTTCGACACTTTTGAGAAAGGGAAAACTTCGGAAAGAAATTAAGTAAGTAAATTGAGTGAGTAGACAGCAAATACTACAACAGGAACAGTGGAACGGATTAGCCCATTCTTATGCTACACGCTTTTCGTGCATTTTGTCGTGGCAACCAAAGTCAGACAAGAAAAATAATAAACAATCTAGGGCCAGCATAGATAATTTTTGTTCGTCTTCAAGGTGATTATCCGTCAAACGTACTGCCTAGTATTAAAAAATCTGAAAGCAAATTGAATCGTCCCCAGGTGGGCTTGAACCACCAACCTTTCGGTTAACAGCCGAACGCGCTGACCGATTGCGCCACGGAGACGGTGCATATAACCTAACGTGTCAATTAAGCCGAACCCCACTTTGATGGCATAATAATAATAATAATAATTTACATTTCTAAAGCGCTAAAATTATAAAACATTATTAACTACAAATATTAAAATGATAAACGACAAAATATCAAAACAAACTGTAGGCCAGCTTGAATAGATGTGTCTTAAGCTTTGACTTAAAAATCGTTACACTTGGACTATTTCGAATTTCAAGCGGCAGTTCGTTCCACAAAAAAGGTCCAGAACGGGCAAAGGCACGATCACCAAAGGTCTTAAAGTTAGTTCTTGGGACCTTAAGGAGACCCTGATCGCAGGAACGTAGCTGATGACCCTTGACACTGTGTGGCTGCAGATATTCTTTTATGTATAGTGGGCCTTGGTTATTTAAAGCTTTATAAATTAAAAGTAACAACTTGAAATGGACGCGATAAGCCACAGGAAGCCAGTGAAGATTATATAAGGCGGACGAGATGTGGTGAAACTTGGGAATCCTAAAAATTAGTCGAGCAGCGGCGTTGAGCACCTTCTGAAGACGCTCTGTCTGGTACTTGGGTACGCCAAATAAAAGGGAGTTGCAATAGTCTAAATGCGAAGTCACAAATGCGTGAACAAGAGTCTTCGTGGACTCAGGACTGAGGAATTTCCTAATTTGGCGAATTTTATACAATCCATGAAAAGCTTTGCTGCAGATCTTACCAATGTGAATGGACATGGACATATTGGAGTCAAACCAGGAACCCAGGTTTCGAACACTGTTGAGAGGCTGAATGGTAGAATTACCGACTGTGATGGAATCAATTGCGATTTTTGATAATTGATGGCGGGAACCAACAACTAAGAATTCGGTTTTAGAATCGTTAATTAACAGGCGATTATAAATCAACCATGAGCGGACATCCGAAATGCAGGCTTCAAGAGCAGCTATGGCGTGGTCTTGCGAAGATATGTCATTGGGTCTAAACGACAGATAGAGTTGTGTGTCATCGGCATATCCGTGAGCAGAGGGGAGATGGTTAGCGATCACGTGATATAGTCGAGATATGTATAATATGAATAAAATAGGACCCATACAGCTGCCTTGTGGGACACCGCAGTTCAAATGAAAATCATCTGATGATCGATCGTTTATGAGAACACGTTGTTTTCGGCCAGACAGATAAGACGCAAACCATTTATGGGCAGAGCCAATGATTCCAAAATCGCTTTCAAGAACATTAAGGAGAATCTGATGATCGATTGTATCAAAAGCAGCGCTTAGATCCAGTAGCACAAGAAGCGTAATTTCCTGATGGTCCATTGACATAAGAATATCACTTTGAACCTTAAGCAAGGCAGTTTCAGTAGAGTGAAATCTTCTAAACCCTGATTGTAACTTCGGCAGAGGAGCATTGTATTCACAGTGCTTAAACAATTGAGAAAGAACCGCCTTTTCGACGATCTTGGAGATGAATGTTAGATTGCTTGCCGGACGGAAGTTTTTACAAGTTAACTCTAGACCGGGTTTCTTTAATAGAGGTTTCACAATTGCAGTTTTCCAATCATCGGGAAGATAGGCGTGGCGAATAGACAAATTTACCATGTGAGTAATGGAGGGCGCAAGGACGTCAAGACAAGACTTCACAAGCCATGTAGGGATTGGATCCAGGGAGCATGAGGCATTAGACGATGTACTGATTATATTGCAAACATCTTCCACTGATAACGGCGAAAAACTGTCAAGTTCTACAGCTGGAGCAGCAGTATCAGAATAAGGAAGATTAACTTCAGTATCACTGATAGAATCTTTGATGAGTTCAATTTTTTTAACAAAGAATTCCCCAAATTTATTCGCAAGTAGAACTGGGTCATTATGAGGTGGTAGATCATTAACATTACGATCCTTACAAAGGAATGAAACCAATTTGAACAACTTCCCGGAGTCACCAGCGCACTGACCAATTAAATCTGAGTAATAAGAAGCTCGAGTAGACTTGAGAAGAGCAGAATATCTATTACAGATTTTACGATAAGCAAGCCAATCTGAAGAAAGACCACTTTTAAGAGCTTTCCGCTCAGCCTTGCGACGAATACGTTTAAACTGGAGAACATCAGCGTTAAACCAAGGGATCTTTGCACGAGTAACAAGAGTTTTTGTCTTTATGGGAGCATGTTTATCCAGGATTTCTGTTAAAGTCGAGGAGTACTGCTTGGATAAATCGCCAAGGTTGCTCCAGTGTGTGTCACTGCAAAGTACAGACGAGGTGATGTCCGATTTAAATGCATCAATGTCGATGTTCTTTAACCTGCGATATGACACAGACTTGGTAGAGATTGATGAACTTGGGAAGCGAATAAAACACTCAACAAAAAAATGATCCGAGATGGGTAAGGTGACGTTAATGGGACCCAAAATTAAGTCACTGGTGGATCGAGTGATGATAAGGTCCAAAATATGCCCAGAAATATGCGTGGACATCGTTACGTGTTGTGAGAGGCTGAAGGTTTCCAGCAACTCTTTAAATCTTATAGCACAATTGCTATGCACCAAATCCATGTGAAAGTTGAAATCCCCAGCGATAATAAGAGGTTCAGGACACATGACAATGTTTTCAAGATACGACGAAAACTCATCAAGAAATACCGACGCAGAAGAGTTGGGAGGGCGGTAAACAGCAACAATACGGATAGAGCGATTTGTTGTCTTCAAAATCCATTCGGAAAATTCAAAAGAATTATGTTCCTTCCCGTCCAGAAGTGTGGCATCAAAAGAGTCGCGGAATAAAATGCCTGTACCACCGCCAGATCGATTTGATTGCCGTGGAAAACTCTTGAATAAATAGCCATGACGAGAAAGATCAGCAATGCAGACAGAATCTAAATCGTTTAACCAAGTTTCAGTAAAAATACAGATACCGATATCATTGCCAACAGCATGGTCAATGATTGTTTCCACTTTGTTCCTGATAGAGCGAGCATTACAGATTGCAAAGCGAAGATTATTTGAAGAAAGACTCGGTGACAGCAATGATCTCAGAGGCTTCAAAACGGACGGATTGACACCATTTGAGGTGACAAGTTGAATATTTAATGATCTAGAATCCCGGCGTGAAGAAGAAATCGGAAGAATATTATGAACAGCATGTTTCCTAGCTTTATCAGCCTTTCCAGCGCGACATCCTCGGTATTTAAAAATACCAAGGGCTTGAAGTAGACATAATGAAGATTGATACAAATAGCTTGGACCGGAAGAGCGCAAGCGAAGAAGATCAGTTCTGGAGTAAAACTTTGTAGCAATTTGGGCTTGACTTGATGGCTTATCGACAAGCGAAATAGCAGAAGGAGGCGGGTTAGCGCGACCAGTAGAATGATGAGTAAGTGGGCCAGGATTCCTTTCAACGTCCTGACAAATAGTAAGGTCAAGGGACGGCAATAAGAAGCAAACGTAACCGTGTTTGTGCCAGGAAGAAATTGGTCGTCGACGAAGCCCAAATGAACTTAGTCTTCGAAAGTGAAAGGAAGGTCGATCCAATCCAGCTGCTTGAAATGAAACAGGAGCTGTGTTCAAAATGCGACCATCGTGTAACCAAACTGATAAAAAAATTGACTGAAATCCGAGTAAAATTAAAAATTTTCGCAGAACATCAAACGTGGCAGCCATACTTCGGCGGGCATACATTATTCATTCATGTATGTAATTGTATGCATTCATGCATGTAATTGTGTTGTTGCTGTTTGTCTCGGGATTGGATTTGCCTTGCGCTGAACTTATTAGATGTTGAGAATTTTGTTTAAAAAGTCCAACGATGATATAATCATCACGCTCTGCTTGTATTAAACTTCAGATAAGCATAATGTTAACGCTCTCTTTGCAACTAGGACTGCTTTTTATGTTCCAAAAATTCTACTAACTATGTTCTGCTACAGGATCTATCAAAATAAATTTATGTAACGCTGTTCATGCATTTTATCGTAGCAACCAAAGTCAGACAAGAAAAACAAGAAACAATCGAGGGCTAGCATAGGTAAATTTTGTTCGCCTTCAAGGTGATTGAACCATAAAACGTACTGCCCAGAATTAGAAACATTTGAACGCGAAATGAATCGTCGCCGGGTGGGCTTGAACCACCAACCTTTTGGCTAACAGCCGAATGCGCTGATCGATTGCGCCACGGAGACGGTGCATGTTACCCAGCGAGTTTATTTCTGTTATTCCAGATGACAGTTAAGCGGAACCGCACTTTGATGGCATGTAGTTGTGTTGTTGTTGTTTGTCTCGGGATTGGACTTCCCTTGCGCTAAATTTATTTGATGTTGTATAGAATATACTTGTGGTGTAAAGAAGAACTCATTGTTCGTTAAATGGAGAATCTTGATATCGATCCCGGTACCTCCCGCACGGGCGCTCTACCATCTGAACTAATTCCCCAAACTACTCACTACCAGTGACTAGAGGGAATCTTTCTAAAGAAACTGTGGTGCTGCGTCGGGGGGGGGGGGGGCAACAAGGTACTTTGGTAATATCAACTAAGTTGAAGTTGTTAATTGGCCACCGTAAATATTTAAAAAGCTGACGTTTCGAGCGTTAGCCCTTCGTCAGGCTAACGCTCGAAACGTCAGCTTTTTAACTCTTTACGATGGCCAATTTACAATTTCAACTTAGTTGGTGCAGCTAAATTACTTATAACAAGTGTACCAGAATATATTACGTGGGCTCTTTGCTAGTAATTGATACTTTTCGAGCTCTGAAAACAAATGACGTCGATATTTTGTACTCGGGAGCAGCATGTGTTCTCTTATTCTGATCGCACAGATGAGAGTAGAATGACTGTTGTCGTAAGTAGTCAACCTCAGCGGAAGTCATCATCAGGGGTAACTGGAATTGTTGTCAGCCGAGTGTTTTAACTCCGGTTTTTGTTTAGTAATTTTAAGATTTTTCGTGATCTCATTTGTTGTAACGAACAGAATTCTTACACAGTTTGCAAAAATAGTGCAGAATGCTTGGTTAGCCGTTTCGGGAGCTCAGTACTGCAAATCTATAGAAAATAGATGGGTTTTAGAACCTTTGGTTTGAAAAAAGCGTTATTTTTCTTTAGCTCATTGGAGTATAATTTGTGCATGTGAGCTTTTAGGATCCTGTTTATTTTACTCGTGGATATGTGAAGCGCAGGAGCAAGTGATATGAGGATATGTAATCAGTTCACAACAATAGTAACAATAATAGGAATGATGATAATATTTATATAGGATAACCCCATCAGTGTCATGACACTGGTATCAGTAGGAGTCCTGCAAGTTAATCATAATGTTTACATTACAAAAGGTATAATTAAATGGCATTAAAATAATTTAAAATAGAATACTATTTGAAATTGATCTGAAAGATGTTACCATGTTACAATTAAAAAATCCTAATTTTCCTTTGTAAAATCCTCGGTTCTCAAATGGTAGAGAAGGGCGTTGTAAAGGCTTCTTGGTGACCTTGGTTTGTGGCATTAGCACTGCCTCAGGATTCTGGGAAGATCGTGTATCTTAATGAAGATGGTAGCTGAGTGTTGAACTAAGGCAGATCATTTAGGGAATGTTCCCAACATCTAACTAGGCCAGATTTTTAATCGGAGATAACTTAGAGAGAATAAAATGAAAAACAGAATAGCTTAAAGATGAAATAATAAATGTTTATGGACTTTCTAAAGGTAAACTATAATGGAGTCAGGCAAAATCGCTTTGTATTTCTATATCCTTGATCATAGTTTCCGATCGTCATTAAAACGTAAGCACATGCACGCCAGGTATTACCTATATCCCGACCAAAGTAACCGCTACCTGCTATTTTCCTTATCCTTCCACTTGTCATTAGAATTCGACCCGGACATCTAAATCTTACCGAGCAGATTTTTATTTTCATGCGAATCATCGTGTATGTTTTCCCCGTTACTCATTTATCTACTTATTTGTGATCAAAAAACTAATCAAGCCAAACACGCGGAAGGTCGCAGGTTCGAGCTCTGCCAAAAACAATTGTTTTTGTTCCTTTCTGTTGTTGAAGTCATTGGCAGACATTGCTTATGTAATATCTGAACCATCGCAAATCCAACTTTTATCACCATCCTCTTTTCAGGAGAAAAGTTAATCTAAAGCGTGTCTACTGATGTTTAGTTACTCTGGATCGTTTTATTTATGGTCTTGCAAGATTTCAGATAAACTTTCTACACTTGTTGGAATGACACCTTTGCTACATTATTTGCCCGTGAACGGTTTTTTCGTCTACGAAGTAACTTTTGTTTCCATTTTTGAGGTCCAACTTGAAATTATGCCGTTATTCGCACAAGTGATGTTCACTGCTCCCGACAGAAACCTCAAACGAAATGCAAAAATAGGTCTGCAAAGTGTACACGTGAGTGCGTAGAATCGCAATATGTACACGCATGAAATGAATAGGCTCCTTGCACTAAGAAGTCACGTGATCTTCTCCGCCATGTTGGAGGGCAAACAAATCGGTTGCTACGGGAAACTATGGCTGCCTCGTGGGGTCACGAAAGGTCAGTTACACAAATGTTTGCACTATTAGCTTCTTTATTTTGGAACAAAACGATCTTTATCCACTCGTCAAATTTGCATAATGTCCAAAGAGCTTCTGTGATCGAGCATTTGTATTCACTTTTACTTCTAACGCGTCGGGAACAAACGAATGGCAGGCGAAAGTTTATTTAAGCTTAATCCTATCAACTGATTGATTGATTCATTCATTTATTCGATTTTTCGCAAGAGTTCTTCTCTTTCTTTGGGTTAGGTAAAGATTGTCAAGAATTGTAGTCTAGTTGCATGTCTACAAAATGCGAAACTTACCGAAGGTTGACGCTATTTAGCTTTGTTTGATTGGACTGATTTTTTCAGTAATCCAATTGTGGACCCTCACGTTTATCGAGTATAACCTTCACCGATGTAAAGAAATATGCAACACGTTCAACGGGATGTAAAAGCACTGCAAAAGTTTACAAATATTTTGCAGAACCAGGATATCTCCATAACATCAAAAGTAAGTGCACTGGTAAATAAATTGGTGTAGTCTCCTGAAAGTTGCTGATGTTTTCGCCTTTCATGTTATGAAACCATTCCTGAAAAAGTGCTAAAGACTGATCCAAATTAATTTTACAAAGTTCATTTACATATACTGACTCGGAGGCATTTATTTTGGCCAGATGCTACAGATCGATGAAGAAAAATGAAACACCACATTCCCTTCAAGTGATAATTGGTATGGATCAAACAACAGTGTCTGGAAAGTGTTCTTGTGTAGCAGGTGTTGGAGGGATTTGTCACCATGTTGTGGGCCTTCTTTTTTACTTGTCACACTTTAAGCAACTTGGGCTAAAGACTGGGACTCTGCGCAATGCCTAGCCTACAGCACTGACTATTTTCAACGACTGACTCTGGAAAGCTGGTTTACTAACTTAGAACAGACTCCCCTAAACAGATGTCAACAACTACCCGCCCCATACAAACGACTCATTCACGACATAAACATCACAAACGACCGAAAAAGAACAACCTAGCTTTACCGACAGACCGAAACAGACCAATCACGAACGACTTACGTCACTTGAGTCTTACAGCCAATAACATCACGGCAAAACCAACCGATCATTTCACACGAACTGGAATAAGAACATTCTACTGACAACAATCACTCACTTGACTCTGATGATGACTTCCGCACAGGTTGTCGAAACGTCAGTCACTGCCACCGACAACAGTCCTTCTCAGGACTACACTCACCCGGACGATCAGACTACACCTTCACTTGGGCTAAAGAGCTTACCTGATGATCTGACATATACCATGATGGCGCAGCAATGTAATGTTCCCAGAGGGAAACACATAAATCCTCAATGTGAGGACACCTTGATGGTGAAGATGCCTCAGGAGGGTGCAAACTATAATAAATTCATTAAAACCAGTCTGTACTCACCTGCATCCCAGTATCATATTCTGGGCCCTGATCAAAAAGCTAAACTCAAAAATCTAAATCCTGAGCCTTTGCTGAGGAGTTTGTTACCAGATCTGGAAAACTTTGCAAGCTCACATCTTACCTCTGTACAAACCAAATTTGGAATGGTGCTAAAGGGGTCTTTGATATCTTACCAACAATGCAAAGGGTCACAGAAAAATATGTCAGAAATGGTTCTGCCCACACCTCATTCCCCAAGCTACCCCTTCCTAATGCAGGTTAAAGGTTTAAGAACAATGAGTCAATTTGTTTGAACAGCAACAAATCAGCAAAGTTAGAGTCACTGTCAGTCACTTTAGAGATGATACATGCTTTAGAAGAAAAAATGAGAGAACAGGATGAAAGTGACCTTTGGCATTCATTAACAAAAAAAAGAATCACTGCAAGCAAGTTTGGAACAGTGGCAAAGAGAATTTCTAATTTTGATACTCTTGTCAAACAACTTCAACAATCTAGGCTTGTACAGACAGCTGCTATGAACCAGCTATAGAAACGGGGGGTAGAGCAGCATCCATATATGCCATTAAAGCAAAGAAAGGGATGGTAAACCTGTACTCAAAATGCCCCTGGCTTGGAAGTTTTCCAGACAGGAAGGTTTAAGATATTGAGGCAGCTCAAAATGGTTCATCAAGTCCCTATGGCTTCTTTGAGACAAAGGTTGTCCAGGAAGGAACGACCAGCTTAGATGATCTGGCTTACCTTAAGAATGACCCCATTTCAAATGAATTAACCCTAAACAAGCAACATGCATATTATTTACAAGTACAATGCCAATTAGGTACTTCTGGCTTGGATTGGTGTGACTTTTTGTGTTACATCAGTGATGATTTGTTTTTTTTCAAAAGAGCAGTATTTGAGCCTATTTTTTCCCAAAATGTAAGGATAAGGTTGACATGTTTTATTTTAACTTTTTTTTGTGAGAACACTTGCATCATAGACCACTTTCATAAATAGTTGCCGGATTAATATTCTTTTGTTTAAATTTAAATTTGCCTGGGTGGCCTCGCTTGAGATAATGCATTCTTTTGAATTTGGTACTGGAGAACGAGGCCACCTCGGCAAATTTGAATTTAAACAAAAGAATATTAATCCAGCAGCCATTTATGAAAGTGGTCTATTGTAATATGTATAATGATAACACCCTGTGGCACTTGCTAAGACAGATTATTTTTCAAAATTAATGGTCCCTGAAAATTTACAAGCAAACATGCCACTGTCCACATCTGATTAACAGTACCCAAAAGTGACAAAGGAATTTCATTGTCGAAAAGATGATATTCTTTAATTCGGCGTATGGCCCTCTCCATATGAATCCGGACTTTGGCTATGGTTTTTGTTTCTTTGACTTCCTCTGGTGAAAACTGTGCACGATTTAAAAGATATGGTGGAAGGTTTAGCTTTACCCCTTTACTACATAATAGATCATCAATATTAAAACCCTTATCAGCCATCACACTATTATTAGGCTCCAAAATATCTAAAATTCCACAACACTCTGTGATCTCTTTATCTGAAATAGGACCAGTATATAGTGAGGATACAAGTAAACAAACTTATTTTTTCTCACCTTCACTCAGAAATGTTTTATTCGCTACCTTTCAGGAAACTACATTAACTCGACTATCATCGCCTAACAATATCAACTTAAAAAATAGACAAAACCGGCGTTGAAAGGGAGTTAAAAAAAAAAGATAGACATACCAGTTCACAAAGTGCGGATTATACGAACGCGAAAACACGAGCAAATATGGAGCTTTCCGACAAATCAAATACATCAGTAGGTCTGCAACTATTATAGTTGCTCTTTTTGAGAGTTCCTAGTGGATAAAGATCGTTTTGTTCCGAAACAAAGAAGCAAGTAGAGCAAATAAATGCGTCACTCACCTTTCGTCGTCTCACGAGGCAGCCATTGTTTCCCGTAGCAACCGATTTGTTTGCCCTCCAACATGGCGGAATAGATCACGTGACTTCTTAGTACAAGGAGCCTATTTCACATAATTTCGCAAAAGCAGTCAATTAAGAGGAAATTTTAATTCTCCATTTCCCTCCTTGGCTGACATTGCGATTCTATGGCATGAAATGAATTTCACACAATTTCGTAAAAGTAATCACTCAAGAGGAAATTTGAAATCTTTATTTGTATTCCCTTTTATTGACGAATGACAGCAGTTTAACTCACTAGGTTGCCTTCTTTTTTCCTGAGAATACAGGGAAAAAATTTTGTGTTTAAGCTGATGCTCTCCTAATATAGGATGTATGCTCACTATGGCGTCCGTGGTCGTTTTTTAAACAGGTTTCATAGTGATCAAACGACTACGAACGCACATGTACATCATAACGAACATCCATTACACTCTAATAAAGGCAGACAGAGCCTAAAACAAAAATCCAACGAAAATTCCATTTGTATATCACAGAACAGCAATTAATGACTTTGATCGATACTACTCATATTTATTTTCTAGTCTTCAGTTTCTTTATGTTTCTTTATTGAGTGTCTTTATGTCAGATTAAGGACAGTTAGATCGAGGACAGATAGATCGAGGACAGTTAGATCGAGGACAGTTAGATTGGGGACAGTTACATTGAGGACAGTTAGATTAAGGACAGTTAGATTGAGGACAGTTAGATTGAGGACAGTTAGATTGAGGAGAGTTAAATTGAGGAGAGTTAGATTGAGGACAGTTAGATTGAGGACAGTTAGATTAAGGACAGCTAGATTGAGGACAGTTAGGTTGAGGAGAGTTAGATTGAGGACAGTTAGATTGAGAACAGTTAGATTGAGGGCAGTTAAGTTGAGGACAGTTAGATTAAGGACAGTTAGATTGAGCACAGTAGGATTGAGGACAGTTAGATTGAGGACAGTTAGATTGAGGACAATTAGATTAAGGACAGGTAGATTAAGTACAGTTAGATTGAGGACAGTTAGATTTAGGACAGTAACCTTGAGGACAGTCAGATTGAGAACAGTTAGATTGAGGACAGTAAGATTGAGGAAAGATAGATTGAGGACAGCTAGATTGAGGACAGTTAGATTGAGGACAGTTAGCTTGAGGACAATAAGATTGAAGACAGTTAGATTGAGGACAGTAAGATTGAGGACAGTTAGATTGAGGACAGTTAGATTGAGGACAGTTAGATTAAGGACAGCTAGATTGAGGACATTTAGATTGAGGACAGTTAGATTGAGGACAGTTAGATTGAGGACAGTTAGATTGAGGACAGTTAGATTGAGGACAGTTAGAATGAGGACAGTAAGATTGAGAAAACTTAGATTGAGGACAGTTAGATTGAGGACAGTTAGATTGAGGACAGTAAGATTGAGGACAGTTAGACTGAGAACAGTTAGAATGAGGACAGTTCGATTGTGAGCAGTTAGATTGAGGACAGTTAGATTGAGGACAATTAGATTAAGGACAGGTAGATTAAGCACAGTTAGATTGAGGACAGTTAGATTTAGGACAGTTAGATTAAGGACAGTTAGATTGAGCACAGTTAGATTGAGGACAGTAAGATTGAGGAAAGATACATTGAGGACAGCTACATTGAGGACAGTTAGATTGAGGACAGTTAGCTTGAGGACAATAAGATTGAAGACAGTTAGATTGAGGACAGTTAGATTGAGGACAGTAAGATTGAGGACAGTTAGATTGAGGACAGTTAGATTGAGGACAGTTAGATTAAGGACAGCTAGATTGAGGACAGTTAGATTGAGGACAGTTAGATTGAGGACAGTTAGATTGAGGACAGTTAGATTGAGGACAGTTAGATTGAGGACAGTTAGATTGAGGACAGTTAGAATGAGGACAGTAAGATTGAGAAAACTTAGATTGAGGACAGTTAGATTGAGGACAGTTAGATTGAGGACAGTTAGATTGAGGACAGTAAGATTGAGGACAGTTAGACTGAGAACAGTTAGAATGAGGACAGTTCGATCGAGAACAGTTAGATTGAGGACAGTTAGATTGAGGACAATTAGATTGAGGACAGCTACATTGAGGACAGTTAGATTGAGGCCACTTAGATTGAGGACAGTAAGATTGAGGACAGTTAGATTGAGGACAGTTAGATTGAGGACAGTTAGATTGAGGGGAGTTAGATTGAGGACTGTTAGATTGAGGACAGTAACATTGAGGACAGTAAGATTGAGGAAAATTAGATTGAGGACAGTTAGATTGAGGACAGTTGGATTGAGAACAGTTAGATTGAGGACGGTTAGATTGAGGACAGTTAGATTGAGGACAGTTCAATTTAGGACAGTCAGCTTGAGGACAGTAAGATTAAGGACAGTTAGAATGAGGACAGTAAGATTGAGAATACTGGGGAACTATTTACGACAGAAACAACAACACCACGGGCGCCCCACTGTTGGTGGAAGAAGCGCCGGTGCCTGTCTAACTTGAAGCGCTTGAACAGTATTTGAAGGTGGAACTTCAAGCGTGACTGGATGTTAGCCATCACCACCAGAGCGCCAGGACGGGTGTTACGGAAACGAAAATCGTTCCGGGATTGCCAGATGCAGAACTTTGAGAGGTTAAGCAGGTAGACAAAGATGTGAGAAGTGGCAATCAGCTCGTCCGAGCTAAAGCCGAAAAGGACCTGACGGAGTGACAGGACAGGACACATAGGAGAAAAGACAAACATGAGAGACTGCAGCAAGGCCAGAATGTTTTCAGCGAGAGGAGAATAGAAGAACAGGTGCTCCAGTGTTTCCACCGGGGCACCGCAGAAGCAAGGAAGGGGAGACTGGCAATCAAAAAGTGATGACTCTCCTACGTTGGGAGAGGGCGAGGGAACCAGAACGGAAGCAGACATCAAGAACCGAAACTAAGTCCCAGCCGAGAACATCCCAGAACCTGAGAAAGAACTCAGCCGGGAAACCATCAGCATCAGGGGCCTTGTTTTTAGCCATCCCTTTTACAGCTTCAAGACACTCCTCAACCGTGAGGAGCCCTTCGCACTCGCGGGCCTGGTCCAGAGAAAGAGAAGACGAAAGGGTGGACAGGAGGGAAGACTGGACAAGAGGGTCCGTAGCAACAGCAGAGTAAAGATCAGAGTAGTTACAAAATTGAGAGTAAGAAACAGGTCCTCAGGAGAGGAGACAGTGGAGCCTCCGCTCGCTCTCAACGCATGGATATAACGATCCACCCTATGCTTCTCCTCCAATCGAACAAATTACGCCGCGGAGAGTTCCCCCTTCTCGATCTACCTTACACGAGATCGAACTTGGGCTACTCGAGCCGTTTCACGGTCCAAGGTCGCGAGGGCTGAGAGAGCCGACTGATACGGCGCCACGACCGAAGCCGACCCTGCGTTCATTTTGGCCTTCAGATGGCTGATGCGGTTGACAAGTACATCCCTATTTTGTTTGTTGGCTGAATACCTTTCCTTGCAGTAATTGATAGTCAGCCCCTTTAAGCGGCTTTTACCGTCATCCCACCATTTTAGGACGGAGGAAAAATCCTTTCTTGACGCACGCCAAGACTGCCAAAAATCTGAGACTAGCTTGACATACTCAGCTTCCCTCAAGATGGCCGTATTTAGTTTCCACAATCCGGGGCCAGGAGGAATGGAATCTGGGTTGGAGAATGAGATGAGGACCCCACAATGGTCGGAAAAAGGGCAGGGGAGCACAGAACACGATGTGACAGATGACACCCAGAGGAAGGGAATATCGATGAGATCTATACGAGAAGCTAAGGCACCGTTCCATTTCGTCCTGGTAAACCCGGGAGTCGATGGGTGTAGATACTGAAAAACATCCAGCACACATTAAGCGTCAAACAGGCCCTGGACGGAGACTGTGCTTTCCCGGGACTGGTCGGATGGGTCCGAGCAACGTCTATCCAATTCCTCTTTAAGCTATCCTGTTGCTCATTTTGTTCTCTCTAGTGTGGTGGTCATCACGTCCAACTCATACTCTGAAGTTTGCATTGGCAAAAGTATTTATGTCCGCAATAAAATCCAAGAAATCTCACAGGCGGCTCAAGCGTACCGTGTGTGATTTTGGGTCTAAAGTTCATTAACGGCAATTACTTACATATTAAGATCGAATTTTAAGCGTATGTGTGGGACGTTATAAAAAAAGAAAAATTATGAAAAAAAATAAAGAAAACGTTTAAAAGGATAATAAAAACAGGAATAAAACGTGTGAAATCTCCTTACCTTTTTTCCGTAGCCGCTTTGTCGCTAACGGTCGTTTTAACGCTGTTTTGGCGACTTTCTTTGTAACACGTGCGGTATCACCAGTCAACTGTATAATGGGAAAAAATAATTAAAAAATTAAGAAAAAATTAAAAAGGATAATAAAAGCGAGGAATATATCGTATGAAGTCCCCTTACCTTTTTTCCGTTGCTGCTTTGTCGTTTACAGTCCTTTTAATGCTGTTTTGGCGATTTTCTTTGTAACGCGTGTGGTGCTACCGGTCAACTGTGTATGAAAAAGCTCAAGGCTGGAAACTTCAATCGATCCCGAATACCAACCGTCGCCACTCGAAGGCCGCCTATAAATTCCACAAGAGTCGACCGATCTCCCTCAAATTTCCACCCACGAGAGCGCTTAGCTATTACCTACCCGTTTCAGCGGGCTAGGACAAAACACTGACCCCCTACTGACCCCCCCTTACTGACCCCCTCTTAAATTCACTGGAAATGAATTTAAATGTATAACTACCATAAGAGCGTCTTCTCAAGTAGGTCAGCCAAACCCCGTCGCTTGGGTATCGCGATTTATGCCTCGCGCTTAATCGGTCACTCACCTGAAAAACGCGCACAAATAACGCCTGTTCTGCAGGCTATAAAGGCAGGGACTCATCTGCGAGTAGAGCCTTTACCAATTCACGGCATACTTGAAGAAAGTTACCTTGTAAGTCCATTAGTCACGACCATTTACCGAATTTTTAACAAACGGAGGAAAAGCCAGCACCATATTGGAAAATGGGAATTAGGGCGTCACCTGGCACTACTAAAACACTTCAAACTTCCGGTTTCTGACGCTTTGGTGGTAGAAAAACAATCCTTTTCGGTGGAAACGTATACAACACAGTACACAATGTTTCCACACATTTGCCACTAGTTTATGAGTGTAGAAGAACTGACAATTCTGGTAAAACGAGTTTGGACGATGGCAGACTATAGGCGCGGCATTAAACAAATCGACCATCTTCCGCCATTTTGGAATTTAAGAGGTGAGTGTATTATTACATCGTAATTTTGTATTGTTAGGTTGTTATCGTTAGCTTCAATTCATGATTTCCAGTGAATTTAAGAGGGGGTCAGTAAGGGGGGTCAGTAGGGGTTCAGTAGGGGGGTCAGTTGATCCGGGGTCAGTGTTTTGTCCTAACCCCTTTTCAGCGGCAAAAGTTTCCAAATTCCGCCACATCGATCCGAGAGCCGATCTTCATCTGCCGGTAACTATTATATAAACTGTTCTAGGCTAAATCAACATAAAAACTCATTCTCAAGGATTGGTTGTAAAATTTGGAATAGTATCCCAGGAAACTTAAGGAACCTTCCAAAACATATTTTCAAGAAAAAGATAACAACATTATTTCAAAATCTTCAAGTTCAGGATAGTTATGTTGACGTAGAACGAATAATCAATGATGTGTCGAAAGTTAAATCCCGTTAATAGTAATGTATAACTTATGTATTCTTCCATTTATTGTCATGTGTTTCCGTTTCTGTATTTTTATCTCATACTGTCATTTCTGCTTTACTGATTTAATATTTAATTTCTGTTTCTTGTATATTTATTGAATCTTTTGTCGAGCCGAATTTTAATTAAGATGTTTTAGCGTCCACACACTGCCCGCCGAGACTAGCTCTGCTATTTGTGGGTTGTACGTCATTATAAAGTGTCAAAGTGTCAAAAGTGTCAATAAAAAAAAAGTGTACTAAAAAGTGTACCCATTCTGGCTAAATCGCTTTGTAGGTACCCGTAATCCTTCTGCCCTTACTACGGGATTCGAATATCAAAGCGCATAATAATAATAATAATAATAAATAGATGCTTATAGGGCGCATTTCTAATCTCAATGCGCCTAACAACAGATTATTAAGACATAAGAATAAGTAATTAATTAACAGTAATGTTTTTTAAACAAAAATGTGTTAAGCCTAGTTTTGAATGTTTCTACTGTTTCCGCTCTTTTAGTATATTCGGGAATTGAGTTCCATAGTTTCGGTGCAGATACTGAAAAAGCGCGTCCACCATATATAGGAATTGGATTTAATAGGTGGGATGCATAACTGTAAGCGGGTTGATGATCTCAGTGTTCTTGATGTTTCGTTGATCAAAAGTCAATAATATTTTAATTTATTAATCCGTTTGTTAACATTTAATTAGTAATTGACCACGTGATTTACAGCCCATTGCGTAATCGCTTAAAGCTGACCTTTGAGTTAATGTGACATTTTGCCGTAACACGCGCTCGATAGCGATCAGTCCCTTTTCCACCTCGCTACCTGAAGTGTCCTGAGAGAACTTTGCTAACCTGTTTCTTGGTACTGGAGTTTTGATTGGATTGCGCCACAGAAGTGAGTAGTGTGTTTGTAATCAGTTGGCATTTTAGTATCATCATTTCGTTTCCCAGCATGAAATTGTCAGGAATCGCTTGCTGTTAGATCGCTCAGAAATTATGTATTATTTTTTGTAGATCGAATAAAAACCAATTAAAAGGAATATACGATTCCGTGTCCAATCAATTACTCGCGGGCCATTTTCCTCCACGATCCACTTGATGGGTGGTATTCTTGTAGTAATAGGTTCTGAATAACTAGTACATTGCTCATTTAAGATCTTATAAGTTATAAGTAATATCTTAAAATTAACTCTTGCTTCGATTGGCAGCCAATGTAGATTCTTTAAAATAAGTGTGATATGGTCAGTGTTTCGTGTTCCGGTTATCATACGAGCAGCGATATTCTGGATCCTCCTTAGTTTTTCCCTTTGATACTTTGGTATCCCATATAGAATGCTATTACAATGGTCTAGTCTAGAAATTACAAGGGAGTTGACTAGCATCTTTAACGCATCATTGGGAAGGTATCGACGGATGCGTCCAGTGGATCTTATAGAAAAAATGGCTTTTTTGCATGTTTCATTGATATGGTCGTTAAAAGATAGATTTTTATCCATTACAATGCATAGATTCGTAGCTTTTCCTTTGATTCCTATTTCATTATTTGCTAATGTTACGGTCTCCAACAATGACGGTTGCTTCTTGAACCGGGAGGTGAAATGCAGAATTTCAGTTTTATCTGGATTGCTCTTCAGCATGTTCTGAGTGTACCATGCAAAAACATCATTTACACATGCTTGAAAAATATTTACAGACTCGGCAGAATGCTCAGGATCTTTACTAGTGATGTTAGTAGATTTGGGTATCGTCGGCGTAGAACATACAATTTAAGTCACGAGTAAGTATAACATCTTGAAGAGGTGCCAGGTAGAGAGTAAAGAGTAATGGGCCAAGTATCGAGCCCTGAGGTACTTCATATTTTAAGAATCGCGGTGAGGATGTAGAATCACTAATAGTCACTTGCTGGAAGCGATCAAGTAAGTACGAGGAGAACCATTGAAGAATAGTTCCAGTGAAGTTAAAGTAAGTTCTAAGTCTCGTGGGCAGAAGATGGTGGTCTATGGTATCCAACGCTGCTGATAGATCAAGTAGAACCAGAATTACTTCGCCTTGAGAGTCAAGTATCCTAAAAATATCATTACTAACTCTAAGTAGAGCAGATTCTGTTGAGTGATGTTTCCTGTATGCAGATTGTAAGGAAGGAAATAGTCCATGGTAGTTCAGGTAATTTTGAACTTGAATGGCAACTGACTTTTCAATTATCTTAGAGACAAATGGAATATTGGCTATGGGTCTATAATTGGCAAACAAATCAGGCTCGAGGTTAGGTTTCTTCACTTTCGGACGAACCAGTGAGGTTTTCAAAGAAGTTGGGAAGACTCCAGTTTCAACGGATTGTCTAACGATTCTGCTGATAAGAGGTAATAATAAGTTTATGTTGTCTTTAATGATATGTGTTGGAATCGGATCAAGAGGGCAGGTCTTGTTCGAGAATGATATTATAACGTCTTTAGTATTCTTGTTTGATGGTGGAATGAATTCAGAGAGCTCACAGTGAATATTTCTTTTTTCCATTTTATGAAGTAGCTGGGTGTTGTTCGAAAGGTCGGATAGTTCCTTACGTATGCCTCTTATCTTGTTTATAAAAAAGTTGTTAAAATCTTCAGTAAGTTGTTTAAGAGAGTCATAAGTAGGCAACGCAGTGTTTTTTATCTTGAGGAAGCCCTTCAATAAGTCTGTAGAGCTGATTCCGATCGGTCTGTTCTATCCGAGATTTAGAGAAGTGCATCTTTGTTGTTTCAATTAAAGAATTATATTCAACAGATTTTGATTCAAATTTTTGTTGATCAACGACCAGGCCGGATTTTTTTAATTTGCGCTCCAGTCGACGTTTTTCACGTTTGACTTTCCGTAGATCTTGATTATACCATGGTGCATAGGAACGTTGTTTAATCCATCTAGAATGAATTGGTGCCGCAGTATCGTAGATATCTTTAAGGTCTCTATTATATAGAGACATCAAGTGATCCAGTGACGGTTCAAACAAGGAATCTATCTTTGAAAAGGTATTATTGATATCGCTTTGCAGCTTAGTAGCATCCAAAGTCTACGTAGATCTATATGTGATTAGTACTTTTGAAGATGGTGGTTTGGAATAGTTCATTGTGCAGCTGACCACTTTGTGGTCAGAATAGACATCAGGTAGCACTTGGACATTAGCTATTAATTCTTCTTCCTTTCTAGTGATAATCAAATCGAGGGTATGGTTACCTCGGTGAGTAGAACCTTTAACATGTTGGACTAGGTTCATAGAATCTAATAGATCGTTGAATTTAAGAGCATCTTGATTGTTTGGGGTGTCCACATGGAAATTAAAATCTCCAACAATAGCCAGTGGATGAGTGCAGTCCTCCGTTAAAATTTCAACTAGTTGAGAAAACTCTTCAAAGAACATCAGTGTTGTTCGCTTGTTCTTCTTCGATGGTGGTGGACGATTAATCAGGACCAGAAGTATTTTGGCTTTCCATGTGATATATAAACGTCTAGGTGTTCAAAAGATGTAAAATTAGAGCTTGAGTTTCTTGTCATTGTGAAGGCTTTCCGGAGAAACAGTGCTACGCCGCCACCTTTCGCATTTTCTCTGGGGATTTGGATGACTTTAAAGTCTTTCAATGTATTTAAAATCTCGGCTAATGAGATGTTGTTTCCTTTGCAATTTAGCCAAGTTTCTGTGATGGCGAAAATATCTAATCGGTTTGATGAAATGATGTCGCATACTGATCCAGATTTTTTCTGAAGGGACTGGGCATTCCATAATGCAAACTTGATTTTATTGAATGAAGATATTCTATTTTCTTGCTGTCTTTGAGTAGAATTTTTCTGATTTATATCGTGTTGAGAAGTATTCAGCGACGAGTGAAAAGGTTGTTTACAAACGGTAACCAAATTCGACAAACAACGCCGTCGATTTGCAAAAATACCGTCCACATAATTCAGCTCCAAACGAGCTTTGATTCGAACTGGAATTTTATTGCCGTTTCGCCTTCCACCTCGGTCAACTCTTCGCTTTTTCAAGAGACACATAGCCTTTAAATGATTACGAAGTTCCAGTGAAATATGGGTATAAGACCTCAAGTTACGGAGAGTCGAGGGGGAATACATAAAACGAAAGCCAGAGGGGAGGTGTGAAGAATGATCGAAGGTGTTGATGTGGTAAATGTTCTCTCGGCAAAGATCCGCATTGAATTTCCAAAGTTGATTCGAAGGGCCAGGATTACGCTGAACATCCATGTAGATAGTAAGATCGATAGGGAAAACAGCAGAAGGCAGATAGAGACACAAATTGCCACGCTTGCTCCAAAGAGAAACGGTTCGTTTAGGTGAGTGAACATCACATCGTTGTGAGCACCGAAAACCAACGGCCAAATAGCTCAAATTACTTGAACAACCAGACGACATACTGAAGCAGCCAAAAGAAAGCAAACTTGAATGAGAACACTTCACAGTGAAAATTAAGTCCAGGCCGGGTAACGAAAATCCCAAGGAACAACAGAAATAGTAGTTCTATTTATGCACGCCCTCAGGACAATATAAATTGAGAGAAATTATCCCTATACATACCCCTCTCTCAAGGATAATTTTCTTTAATTGTAATTTTAGTGCGCTTTCCTGCCGCACGCCTATTTGCAAACAACAACTGATTGGTTAGTGTTTCTTTGGTGAAATGTGATATGTGATGTTTGGCAACCTGCGATTTGTTTTATATATGATAACATGATGTTATTTAGTCATGAAGATAAAAACACAAGCCGAGTAAACGCTTCCTTTGAGCGCTACTCTAGAAGCCTGAGTTTTCCTTTCCCAGTACTCCACAAGTTAGGGTGCGTGGAAGATGTTTAATGAGAGGATTGGACTGGAAGAACTGCATATCTTGCAATGGCTAATTCAGGTAGATTACCTCACGGGATTAAGGGGCAGTGGTGCAACATAACTGACAAAACACATTTTCCAGAATACAGAAAACGAACTGGCTCGATCTTGATGCTTCCTCAATTTCGAAAATCGATGCCGCTAATTGCTGATCTGTATGCTGGCGTAGCTATTGACTTATTACCTCCACCTCCGACCAAGAGACTGACTCATCTAAAAGTAGCGGATGACTGTTTACAAGGTTACAAGAGCCGCTACGGTTTGAGAGAAAATGAAAACATTAATACTAACCGATGGGGAGCTCGTCTGAGCAACAGTTAGGCGCGATTTTTATCGACTTACGCAACTGCGTCCGACAAATTTATAGAGCTTATTGTTTAAATGGTGTATTGAAGGTAGGAATATTTTGAGAGAAATCAATTTTAATTTAATCTAAAACATCAATTTATGATAGGGCAGTAGCCGGTTTCCGGCGCTTTAGGATTCAAAATAGAAACATAAACACTGATTTCTAAAGCTAAATTTTTGCTTAGTCACATTGACTAGCTTCTTGATAGATTCGTTAAGTTTTATGGCTTATTACTTCTATGAATTTGGCGAAGAGTTTGGTAGAGAGATGACTTTGTTTACATGAGCTCTTGCCGTTTGCGTAAATTAAAAACCATTAATACAATGGAAGATGCTAAGCTAGCTAAAAGTACAGTTAGGCAGGATTTTTTGTTAATTCATTAATCTGTGTGCCTATAAAATAATGAAAGTGAGTACTTGAATGGTGAGGCAAACTAACCTAAATTTGTGACTGGCCTGTAGGTCTAGTGACACGATTCTCGCTTCGGGTGCAAGAGGTCCCGGGGTTCGACCCCCGGACAGCCCCGTGTTACCCTACATCATGATTACTTTCAAGTTTTGTTTCTTTACTAACTTACCTAAAGATGAAGAAGAGACGAACCACAAAAACAAGTAAAAACGTCTTCTCATCCAGAACACTGATGAATTTTCTTCAAAGTTTGTTTTAAATCATGTTTTGAGCTGTTCATTGGTGCGCACTCGTCGCGGTTTTCTTAACTTGTTCATGTACATTAGCCAAAGTTCTGATTTTGCTTTAAAATATTTTCTGTGAATCGAACATTTCTATACAGGTTTTTAACGTGGAAATTGAGTGATTAATTGAATATGATTTAAAGAAAATGTTGCAAATTCTAATCACTAGTCTGAGTTCGAAGACAAAAATATGCTCTTAAAAACAACATAAAAATTATCCCCCTTATCAATCCTTGGGTAAGTTAATTAAAGAGGAAACACATGAGCTATAAAAGAAAGTGTCAGCCTCGGTAACTACTTGGTAAACATTTCTTTTGAAGTTTATATAAGCGATGCGTACTCTTCATTCTGAAAGGTTTTTTTAGGAGAATAATCAAAAGGATACGTATGATGCACGATCCTCGCAGTAGAGAGCGCTATTTATGTAATAGTGCAGCGCTCTACCAATTGAGCTAACAAGCCAACTGGGAGCAGGCCGTTAAGTTGATTCGTAATAAACCCGTGATGATAAATCAGATACAATGCATATATGAAGTTCATATATTTTGAACTGCGGTATTAGATACGTATGATGCACGATCCTCGCAGTAGAGAGCGCTATTTATGCAATAGCGAAAATCAGACCTGAAAAAAATCAGGACTGTACGGGATTCGAACCACTGACCTCTGCGATACTAGTGCAGCGCTCTACCAATTGAGCTAAAAGGATATTGGCAACATGTGGAGAATCCGGGTATCGATCCCGGTACCTCCCGCATGCAAAGCGGGCGCTCTACCATTTGAGCTAATTCCCCGATGCCTCGTCACTTAAGTTTATATAGAGAAATCCATATGGTAGCATGCCCGGCTCCCGCCTCTCCGGGGATCCGGCCCCATTTCTATTTAGATTGCCCAGCATCCATAATTTTTATCTTGACAGATTAGCTTTACTTAGTGAATCTGAGAGACCTAAAATGATAAAAAATGATTCTTCAGATAGTTTTGGTGTTGCATGACTTGAATTGTCTACTAGCTCAGTTGGCAAAGCGTGATGCGAATAACGAGGTGGGGAGTACGACCATCGCGCTCTACAATAAGAGACCGGTAGGTCTTCGTCTGTCTTGTCGAATGACGTCGCCGTGAGTGTAGTTTTTCTCGGAAAAGAAAGGGTCAAGGTATTTGTTTTCGTTGGATAGGCAGTCCTTCTTGTTGTAAATTTGTTGCACACGTCTCGTTAGTGTCTGGCCCGTGACCGGCCTTGAATGAGGTCGGTTATAGGACTTCGAGTCATTTGTCACTATGGATCGGTTTCCTTTAAACTGTTGTCCGCAGTGAGTAACAACTTGAAATGCTAATCAAGCTAAATCTGTAAAGAAAGTTATCACCAATTCAGTTAGGCGATTAGATCAAAAGCCAAACTGATTTTCGGAAAGAAGGCTGTTGCATTCGAGATGTCTCATTGCCTGCTTTAACAACTTTGTCTCCAAAATCTTTGACAGAGAAGGGAGAATTGATATTGGTCATTAATTTTCTATTTCTGCCGTGGAACCAGACTTGAAGAGGGGAATCACCCTGGCCACTTTCCGTTCGGTAGGAACGACTCCAGTCGCGAGAGAAAGGTTCAACAATAAATGTTGAAGGCTTTGTGATGACTTCTGCTGCATCTTTCAGTAATTCAGTTGGGAGATTATCTTAACCAAATTCCTCAGCTCACTGCGAATCTCTGCCTCTTTCACAACTCTTAAAAAGAGTTCCTTTTTAACTAGAGGGAGTTTCATTTCGCCAGGATTGTTCCAGAAAAAGTCACGTAACAAAACGATTTTCTTTTTAGTTTGATGGCGGCGTTAGCAAAAAAGTCACAGAAGTTGTTAGAGATTAATTTCTTATCAGACGTGCACCTCCGCCAATGTAATCTATTGCATAACTTGCACTTATTGCAAAAAGATATACATCGGCGAAACAGGCAGAAGACTAGGTGACCGATTCCGAGAACACCTTCGAGACGTGGAAAGGACTGACAGGGACACATCGAAACCAGTCGCTAGACATTTTAATTTACCTAATCATTCTAAGCAACATATGGCAATCTGCGGTCTTTCCTTACACTTAGGTAGCATGGAAAGCCGTAAAAATCTTGAACAAAAGCTCATCTTTTAAACCGGCAGTCTAAATCCCACAGGGATCAACAAACGCTTTTCATTCCACTAATTTACTCTTGTTTTTCTCCGTTGCCATGTTCCCACCAATAACGTAGCTCCATTTTCTGCCTTTAAAAGCACACACAACCCACAATTCCTCTATTCGCTCCGACGAAGGGCTAACGCTCGAAACGTCAGCTTTTGTAATCGTTACGGTGGCCAATTTACCATTTCAACTTTGTTGATATATCCAAATAATTTCTTATCAGTTGACTTCGTATCGTTTATTTGAAATGCTGATCCTTGCTCTGAAGGTAGTTTTATTGGATACAGCCGTTTTAATGGCTGTCCAGAATTCATTAGGAAAGTCGGAATTGTCTTTTAGAATATCCTGGTGATGTTTCCTCTTGCATTTTTTAATAAGACCTGTGACTCTATTACATTGTCCCTTGCACATAGATGAGTCAGGTTCTTGGTCAGTTCTGCGAGCTTTCCTGAGTAAGCCACCCCTCGGGTTCATCTCGTGTTTGACCTCTTACGTCAATCACGGATACAATCGTCCTCTGACCTTCCTTTCAATGAACGGCGCATGTTCTTAAATACACCCCTGTAAAATGTTCGCTGCAAGCAGTATTCGCAAAAGATTATGCACAGACTATATCCATGGATACAGGTTCTTCGCAAAATTACTTCAGATCGTAGTGTGAAAAATTTCGGCAGGTTGTAATTCGAGGCTGATGTTCCACATTGTTTACTTTACAACCACAGCAGATTAAATCGTGTCGCTCAAGCCAGTGATTTTCTCTGGTTCATTACTGCAAATGATGTCAGTCAAGGTCACGGATTCGCGCATAATTCTCGTGCGGGTTTCAATAAGCTGTTTTAGCCAGGTAGGCTAAGACCGATTTAATTTAGTTGTGATGAAAAAACACCTTCAGACTGAATTGTTGCAGTTTTTAGTACATGAGGGCGTTTATGCTGATGTATGAATCTTGCTGATAAATTATTCCTTAATTAGAAGCTTAATAATTTTATAAAAAATAATATATATTCACCTTCCTTTCTAGTTCCTATTTAATTCCTTTCTTTTGTAGGTAATGATCTTGCTCTCTCTTGATGTAACAATTTTCTAGCAGATATGTATATGTATTTTTCCCCATATCTATTATTTTATGTTGTATATATCTTAACTCTAAACCGCTCAGATTAGCTATGCTTTTTGCGTTGTATAGTTACCGTTCTTTCATTAGTTAACTTTCAATAGTTATTAATAATGATAATAGTAATAATAATTCTATGAATCAAAATGTAGATAAAACAAGGCTTAGTTCACTTTATATGGAAGCTGACCTTCTCACCAGTAGTGCTGTATTTTTCAGTCCATCCGAAATCTTACTATACAATGCAAAGATCCGATGGCAACAGATAATTGCAGTTCATCTCACCAATGAGAATACATTCTTTGTCATATGATGACAATGTGGAAAGCGTTAATTCAAATCTGAAATTTAACGCTGTCCAAAGATGTTTTGAAGAAACTGGAGGACGGTAAATTACTCCAATAAAGAAACCTTTTCCGTTTTGAAATAAAATATCAATCACCGCACAAATAAGGCCTCGTACTTTTGAAATTCAAATCTTGTGAACCACCTAACTCTTGCTGTATATAAGATATTTTACTAAAGTTGGCGGCAATGTAATCTAAATTCGTCTGGTTCTCATTCATCCTTCTGCTCATAGAGATGACTGTAATCTTTATTGTTTACTACCTCCCACATGCTACTGACCTTATTGGATGCAATTCGCAAAATGTTCTCCTTAAAAAATAAAGGCACTGATGGGACTTGAACCAACGACATCCTGTTTACTAGACAGGAGCTCTTGCCATCTAAGCTACGGCGCTCCTTCTACATCTTTCGATTTAGGAAAAACTCGTTCATAACTCAAGAGACAATTACCGCCACACTGCCTGGACTATTCACGTTGTCGTTAGAGGAGACTATAACACGACAAAAAAGAAAGAGCATTGATCATAGTTTTCGATCATCAATAGTGAAGTTAAGACATTCATACCAGTAATTACCCACAAACCAATCAAAGTAGACGTTAGCCACTTTTACAATTGTTTTTTTTTTTGTTTGTGTGTTTGTTTTGGAGTTCTTAAAATCCTCTTTTGATATCTTTCATAAACTTGAACGTCGTCACAGCGGAACAATCGTCAATTCCATATAGCAATCTCTTTTCGCCACGATAAACAAAAACAGAAACCTCGTTAATTCCTTCAGCATCTTACATTGACCGACTAAGAGACTTAGAGACGAAGTAAAAGGATGAGAATAAGGCAGCCGGCTTCTTCGCCTGTATCCTGAATCCTCCGCTCCTTGGAGACGCGGTCAAATAAGTGATCGCGAAACTTTTTTTTTCTAACGTTAAGTCCACTATGGTGAAGATACATCGTAGATGCACTCGAGACTACAACAGAAACAGTGGAGTAGAACGGAACATTCTCCTGTCACAGGCCGGTAACTAAAGTTGACTATGAGGGAAAAAAAATTATGGAGAGCCTTACAGAGGCTTTCTAAGGTGAATATCTGTCGAACTTAATGCAGTAGCATTTGAACGCAGAACGCATCGTCCCCAAGTGGGCTTGAACCACCAACCATTCGGTTAACAGCCGAACGCTCTGACCGATTGCACCACGGAGACAGTCTACACATACTAGAAAGAAACCAGAGTTGGAAATCATTCGTCATAGAGGTGTTCTGTAGGTTAAATAATTTAACACATCTTGATAAGAAAGCCAAAAATACTTCCCAAAAGTTGATTATAAATACCAATTTTGCAAAAACACAATTTTCAGACAATTAGAGGTAATAAGTATCAAGGAACACTCTGAGAAAGTTTCCAATGATCTTGACGATCGATAACTTCAGGTGAAGATAGAGGTTGGATTTCGGTAAGCATCAAATTAACAATAATTTGGTCTCCAACTGTACGGAGGAAACGACCAAATTTAAATGAACGGACACTTTCATCGTTATCACCTTAAACATAAGGAACTCCTGTTGGAAATAATCTCGCCTTAATGGTCCTTCGCTGTGACATCACTTTTTTTCTTTTGTTTGAGTTGTCTGTGACATAGCTGACATTACTTATACGAATCTCGGCAATAATCCCGTCCTGACAACTTTATTTTCAACCGATAGGTGAATATGTGCTCAAACTAATTTTTTAGCATTTTGGTCTATCTCAGACTCAATGGTCACTTAAAAAGAAAGGTTCTTATGAAAATAAAGGTATTAAATTTTGATTTGTTTGATATCATTTGAATCTAGAGTAGATTTTGAACCATAGAAACAATTGCAGGCGTGAGGCGGTCGTTATAACCACTACACTAAAGAAACCTTCACTTTGACATGTTAACTAAGAGTACGATTAAAAAAAGGAGAAAAAGTTACATGATGACCTTCACGAAGCCTTTGACAATCAGAATAAAGGCGTATTATCAGTGACGTGTTTTACGTATTTTCTAGTAGGTGGCTGTTGTTCATGTGGTTCCAAGGTTCTTAATGCCTGTTGAAAATTATCTATCTAAATCAAAGTGTAGGTTTCTGTAGTGTAGTGGGTATCACGTCCGCCTCACACGCGAAAGGTCGCAGGTTCGAGTCCTGCCAGAAACAGGTTTCGTAATTGTGTATATGCTTCAAAATCTGTTTTGGTTTCAAATTCTATCAAACAAATCAAAATTTCGTTATACCTTTATTTTCACAAGAAGCTTTCTTTTTGAGAGGCCACTGAGTCTGAGAGAGACGAACTTCTAAAAAAAAACCCTTAATTTGAGCACATGTTTACCTACCAGTTGTAAGTTAAATTGTGTCGGGATTACTAGCCGAAATTCGCAAAAGTGATTTCAGCTGTGTTACGGACACCTCAAACAAAACAAAACAAAAAAATTATGTCACAGCGAAGGACCACTGGGGAAGGTCGCAGAGGGAAGTCTAGAGCTGATTTCGCGAGTGACGCCACGAAAAATGACTTAGCACCTACCGTCCAAGATAATAAGAAGCTGTAAAAGATGAATTCAGGGCCTGAAATCTGTCTTATTCAAATGTACAATGATTGTAACAAGTGAAACCACTCAAACCCCATTGTCAACCGTATACGTTGTCTCCTTCATATATTGAACTTCCATCGGTGGAACGTAGTAAATTTCATAACTGCACTTCTATACGCGTACGGTTTCTAGAGCATCCTATTCTTAAAAGCATAAGTTTCGTCAAACTCCTTTGCAGTCTCTGCCGTCAGAGAAGCTTTTCGGAGCAACAAGCAAGGGATTAACAGGATCATGATAGATTTCATTTAATTCTTAACTACAGTAAGCCTTGCCTTTTCTTTAGATATGATGTTTTCTAAAAAAAACCGGTTAACTAAATTCCCAACTAAGATAGAAACAATTAGATTTACTCCACTAGTCAATAGTCCTCGGTAGCATAAAGAAAATAATCATTAGAAATCTTTCTAATTATATCGTTTCTTTTCAGACCAATTTTTAAAATTCTTCTTTTTCAAGATTCTACCTTCATCAACTAGATTAGAGGCCTAATGTCTCTTACGGTCTAGGGCAAAGCATTAGATCAAAAGTCACCTACGGCCAAATAAACCCCGCAAAAATTTGGTGGTGACGAAGATTACTCGATCAGTGTCACCATTAATTACGATATTCTTAACCAATCGGTCGCCACAAATAAACCTTTTCGTTCAGAACAAAAACTTTAGGAAGCTGGATCATTGGAGCCAGCTTAATTACCAAACCAATGAGATGAGGCCATGGGTTCAAGTGCCATCGGTGTCTTTTTTGTGAGGACATTTTGCAAATTGCACCCAAAAAAGTCAGTACCATGTGAGAGGCAGTAGTCAATAGAGAATACAGTAATTTTCAGCGCGGTAAGGATGAGTTAAACCAGACCAGGTAAATTCTGAGACTTCTTTATATCGCGGTGTCGGCGTGTTGATAATATTTCTTGCGGTGATGCGGTTTTTGTTGTTTTGCGGTATTCAAAATCTCCCATGTCCCCCTCTCGACTGTCGACCTAGAAATCGACCAAAATATATACAAAGGTACGAATTCAAACTTCTATACATTTCCAACAAGGCAAGGAGAAAAATATTTTTATGTTTTTAGACTTCGTCAATTATTGAACGAGGTTTCTGTTGTGTAGTGGTTATCGCGTTCGCGGAAGTTCGCAGGTTCGAACCCAGCCAGAAGCATAGTTCACCGTTTAGTAAATATTTTTGTTCGCATCGTGATTCGACAAGAGGATGCGAGTCATCATGTATGTTATCCCCGTTACGCGCAATTATCTGTGTAGATAATTGCATTTGTAGTTTCTGTGGTGTAGGGGTTATCGCGTCCGCCTGACACGCGGAAGGTGGCAGGTTCGAGCCCTGCCAGAAACAAATTTTATTACAAGCATCAGGACAATTAGCATCAGGACAATTAGGACAATCAGGACAATTAGGACAATCAGGACAAGCATCAGGACAATTAGGTTGTCATGGCGGTCAGGCGTTTTTCAAATAGTTCCCGGAAAGTTATAAAGTTTCCCAATATTATCTGTGTGATACTTGTAATATCGCATTGGAGATGTCTTTTAATCACACCAAGTCATCATCTTGCACCATCTGCAACGCTAGGAACCCTGGCTGACTGGACGGATATCAACTCTTCGACAAGCATTTGCAAATTGGTCATCCGCCATCTTGGTTCATTATCGTGTCGCCGACGTTGCATTAATACCTGTACACAATTTGGTCGCAAGGGCTTTTCTAGACCTGTAGCGTATTACTCCAATTCGAATGCCAATTTTTCGGCCGGAGCTGTTAATCATTTGCGGTGATGTCGATGTAAATCCAGGACCTGTGAGTAAACGAAAGCAAGCAAGGTCTACTGCTCCAACGTGTCCCGTCTGTGAGAAAGCAGTTGCAAAAAGTCATAAACGCTCTATCTGTTGGATATGTCACGATATGATGCATATTAAATGTTCAAACTCCATGGCTAACTTTCGAACTTTCCCTGCTTCATCGCCCATTTCGTGGACTTGTAATCGATGTGCTTTCGCATCATTACCATTTCTCAACGACAGCTCACAAGACTCTCATTTTGGCGTTCTTGAAGGAGAAAATGGGGACTCAAGTTTGCTTTCTTCTTTATCACCCACTCCAGTCGAATGGTATAAAGAAAATATTAAAGGCTATGACAAGAAAAATCTCTCGATTGGCCATCTTAACACAAACAGTATCATCGGCAAAATAGATGAGATTATGGATCTACTAAACGAATGCCGTTTTGACATTCTCTTTCTCTCTGAAACGAAGATTGACAAGTCTGTTTCTACAAAGTTATTATCCAACTCACATTACCGTGTCATCAGGAATGATAGAAAAAGGGGTGCCGGTGGTCTATTAGTTTATATTCACAATTCTTTAACTGCGAGAAGACAACTCAAGCTTGAACCAGTTGGTGTAGAATCTAGTTGCCTCAATGTAAAGGGGAATACAAATACATGGTTTTTCGTATGTGCCTGTTATCGTTCTCCAAGTAAGTGTAAAGTCACTGACTTTATCTCTGCCTGTTCTACTGCTGCAGAAAACATGCTAAAAATCAGGAATGAAATTGTATTTGTTGGAGATTTCAATATCGATATGATGGCCTATGTTGATGGGAATTTGCATAATACGAATAATCCTTTGGCTGATTTCTGCGATCGCTATTGTCTCTCAAATACAATAACTGAACCAACAAGGGTTACTAACACAAGTGAAACCCTAATTGATGTGATCCTAGTTAATCGACCTGAGCGATGGACAAAGAGTGGCACGTTGAAACTTGGAATAAGTGATCACGATCTTGTATACATTGTGAGAAAACCACGCCTACCGAAATCGAAAGTGCAAACGATTGAGTCCAGAAGTATGAAGAAATTTGATGAAGCCTCTTTCTGTTGTGATTTATCTACTGCTCCATGGGACAGTGCCTTTGTTTATAATGATATTAACGATGTCTGAAATCACTGGTCAAAGCTCTACAAAGACATAATAGAGAAACATGCGCCTATTGTAAAAAAAAAAGGGTTCACGCAAACCAACTTCCGTGGATCAATGTCCAAATAAAAAGAGCAATTCAACTGAGAAACAAACTATACCGCAAATACCGCCTTAGTCGGAATGACGAAACTTGGGAAAGTTATAGAGTACAAAGGAACTTAGTTACCAAACTTAAGCGAACATCTATTAAACGGTTCTTCTTGGACTCTTCAGCTAACGCAACAACTCCTGGAGATTTTTGGAAGCGGGTAAAGCCTCTTCTACCGTCTTCTGGACAAGATAACAGCGATGGCACATGCATAATGGTTAGAGGTGCAGTTGTTAGTGATCCATCAAATCTTTTCAATAAACACTTCTCTTCACCTGTTCTTGATCGAACTGTTTTGACTAAGTCTGTCGAAGATTTCGAACATCATCCAAGTGTGACTTCAATCTCGTCGCGCAATTTCAATCTTGGATTTTCATTTCAACCTGTCAGTACGGAATACATTGGTAAATTGCTTACTGGCCTGAAAACAAACAAGTCTTGTGGACCTGACAATATCACTCCCATGATTCTTAAGCTATCTGCGTCAACAATCAAAGGGCCTTTGACTAAGCTCCTTAATTACAGCCTTGCTAACTCAACGTGGCCACAGGAATGGAAATTAAGTAATGTTACTCCAGCCTATAAAAAGGATGATAGCTCTCTTGTGGAAAACTACAGACCAATCAGTATCTTGTCGTCCATTCCCAAGATTCTTGAGAAAGTTATGTATGATCAGCTCTATGATGCTTTCAAGACCCACTTCTCTCTCAATATGTCTGGATTCTTAAGTGGGCACTCATGTTGCACTGCTCTTCTAAAAATGGTGGACGACTGGAGACTAGCCCTGGATTCTAAGAAAGTCACTGGCACTATTGCCATTGACCTTTCCAAAGCTTTTGATTCTGTGTGTCACAGTTTACTCCTAGCCAAGCTGCATGCTTATGGTCTGAATGATGACGCCCTCAGATTCGTCCAGTCATACTTAACCGAGCGACAGCAAAGAGTTAAATTTAATTGCAAATTCTCTGATTGGCTTCCCGTTCAATGTGGTGTGCCTCAAGGTAGTCTTCTTGGTCCCTTATTTTTTAATATATATATGAATGACTTAAACTTTGCTGGCCAGATCGCTTCCTTGCGTCTATATGCCGATGATACGACAACTTATCGATCTCATCACGATATCACTTTCTTGGAAATTTTCCTGAACCATGACATTGACATCCTCCTGTCTTGGCTTTCTCGTAATTATCTTATGGTCAACAACATAAAGTCCCAAGCTATGATGATCGGAGATATTGCTTACGACCCTCAATTTATCATTGGTGACTCTAGAGTCGAGTTATCTAACTCACTCAAAATCCTTGGGGTCACAATTGACGACAAGTTAACATTTGCTGATCACATTCAGAGTGTCATAAAAAAGGTCTATGCCAAGATTGGTGCCCTTAGGAGACTCAAAGAACTTATACCTGTAGATGTCTCCCTATCACTCTACAAGGCTTACATACTTCCTCACCTGGAGTACTGTAGTCCGCTATTGCTTGGAATAAATAAAACACTGAGCTCTAAACTTGAGTCAGTCAATAAGTACGCACTCAAAACTTTGCTTAATCTCGGCAATAATGTTGATTACAATACAATCTTAGCTAAAAGCAACATGAAAACTCTAGAACATAGGCGATTTTATATTTCCTTGGTTTTACTTTTTAAATGTATGAAATGGAACGGTCCGGAATATATTAAAAACTTTTTTAAATTGCGGGAATCTAGATATAGTTTAAGGAATAAAGGTGTAAATCTAGTGCAACCAGGGTATAATAATAGATCGTATCATAATTCCTTTACATATAAAGCTAGTCACCTTTGGAACAGTTTACCTAGAGAAATTAAAACAGCATCTACGCTTAGCGATTTTTGTAGTAAACTTAAGAATTTCGATTTTAGCACTCTAGGACCAATCTGTAAATGTAATACATGTAGTTGACTTTTATTGTACGTACACATACATTGTCATTCTTATTCATATTCATCTACTGCAATATCTTTCACCGAACATAATGTTTAGACTCTTTTAACTATCAATATTAATCACCTACAATTTTACAATTATCACTCGTACTCTAAACTTATATATTTTTACCTATAAAGTTTTAAGTACTTCTAATAATATACCTTTAATTATAGTTAATTTATAGTCTACCGTTTTATACATGAGCCTCTGGCTCGGGCAATTGGGCAACCATGCCTCACGTTAGACAATAAACTTTGATTGATTGATTGATTGATTGATTGATTGATTGATTGATTGAGCATTTTTTGTTTCCTCTCTGCGATTGGAGAATGTGCAGATATTGCTTAGGTGATATCTGAACCATAACAGATCCAACTTTTATCACCATTCTCTTTTCATGAGAAAGGATAAACGAAAACACGTGTACCTGTGTTTAGTCAGTCCGGATCCTTTATTTATGCGCGTGCAAAGACTTCACACAAACTAACTACATTTGTTAGAATGAAACCTTTGCTGCACCATTTACTCTTGAGCCGTTCTTTGTTCATCGGAGAAAACCCGTTAGTTTTATTTCCTTTCTTGACGTTCGACTTGCAATTATTTGTCACGATTCCCACATGTGATGTTCACTGCTCCCGACGGAAGCTTTAAACGCCTGTAGGTCCGTAAAGTGTACACGTGTGTGCATGGAATGGCGATATATACTCTAATGAAATGGAAGTCAGATAATTTCGCAAAAGCAGTCATTTATGAGAACTTTGAAATATCCATGTGTATTCTCTTTGGTGGGACTACATATCAAGCATCCGCGTAAGACGTCGATCTTTTACATTTATCTAGAAGCCGCGCTTTAGTCCTTCCTGTGAAGCTATTGCATCCGGAGAACAAAGACTTTTTGCTGTCTCTAGCATATGGAGGAGCCTTTTTCAAGTAAAGCAAAATATCGATATTTATGTAACTCGATTTGTTCCCTCGAAATTTATCACAGGACGATTCCGTAATTCGAAAACAAAACGGAAACATGAAACTCTATCTTACCATGAGGTCTTCAACGCTCAAGGACGACGAAGGCGAAATGATGTGTACTAGTTGCGTACGTTCCTAAGAATTATGTGAAGGCCGAGAAGCTTTGATGTTTTACACTAAGCTATGCCCATGTTATTTGAAGTTTTTTGAAGTTTTATTTATATATTCATAAATACATAGCAGTTAAAAAACTGAATTGCGTATTTACTCACATAATACAGATAGTAAAATTAAACTAATTTAGATATTAACTACGTAGTTATTAAAAAGCGTTCAATCGGCTAAAAAAAGGGAAAGCTAGAATGAGTTCGCTTTAAGACATGAGGAAATAATAAAACTATTCTTAAAACGACTGGTTTTGAAGCGTTGTACATTAAAAGGTCGCGCACGCCTTAACAAGTAGGTAGTTTCATGTGCTGCTGGTATTAACTTTTGAAGACGGTGATTGTTGTCATTTACAATTTTTTCGAAAAGTGACTCACACATTTCGTCGTGATGGATGGCTAATTCTTTAAATTTCATAATATCCAGGGCCTCGTGATAGCTATGATCAGGACAGAAAATGGACATTGCTCTCTTCTGTACGTGTTCCAATTCTCGCATTAAATATTTAGGCAAACTATAGTGAAAAACCGGTACTGCATAGTCCATGATTGACCTAATACAACTAGAATAAAAGAGCCCTCAAAAAAGAAACAACAACTTTGAGTTTAAATTTACAAGACATGTTTCGACATTCTCATGTCATCTTCAGTTGCAAATGAGCATGTAACTGTTGTACATTTGAATTTAAATTAAGGTACGTTACAAACTACGTGTCAGTGCTTACGTTACATTTGAATGTTAAAAACGCGAAAGATCTAAATAGCGCGCGCTTGACTAGATCAAAAAATAAATAGATAAATAAAAAAAATAAATAAATGTAATAATAATAAAAATAAATTAAAAGACCAAGGAACAACATAATTAAAACGAAAGAGACAATTCTAGATGTTTCAATTGCTGATTAAGGATAGGTTTTTCCCACTTAATATGCAATGCCTCTTTGATCTTAATTTGGTATTTTGAAGCGGCAGAATCTAAGATCGTGAAACATTCAGTATCACAAGAGTCAAGACAGGCCCTTGATGATTGCAGGTGCTTGTAAATATGCGAAGTTTTGTCCGACAAGAGGTGCTCACGAACTCGTGTACAAATGTGGCGAGTGGTCTCACCAATATAACTGACATTACAGCCAGCACATGAAAATTTATATATGACACGCGAACGTAGACCTAGTGGTACTGAATCTTTCACACTGAACATGTTTCTGAGTTTAAAAGTACTGAAGACTAACTTAATATCTAAATCAGCTCTACAATAACGTTTGAGTAGTTGTCTTAACTTAGTCTGAGCGATGTTCGAAAACCGACCAACATAGGGAAGTTTATAATAGTGCGCAGAAGGTTAACCGGAGTTAGAAGAGGCGTTCTGCCCAGTAGGAGGATTCTTTTTCTTCGCTAGATACCTGTAAATGATCTTGTCTATGACCCCAAATGGAAAACAATTTTTCCGTAGAAAGAAAATAAGTTTCTAAACATCCAGATGAAAACCAACCCAGGAATTATTGATCTTGTATGCTCTGTCAATCAACGTTCTGACTAAACCTAATTTGTAAATCAAAGGGGCGAAGCTGAAATAATTGGTAAGAAGGCCAGTAAACGTCTTCTTGCGATATACACTAGTGACGATGGATGTATGATTATTGTCTAACAATATGTCTAGAAACGATAATTTCTTATCAATTTCCTTTTCCATTGTGAAACGAATACTAGGATGCCTGGCGTTGATATGATCAAAGAACACAAAATGCTCATTTGCAACTGAAGATGACATGAGAATGTCGAAACATGTCTTGTAAATTTAAACTCAAAGTTGTTGTTTCTTTTTTGAGAGTTATTGTCACTCTGCTGTCTTTACGTCCTTTTAATAAAAGAGCCCTAGATCAGTACGAGCAACCTTGGCTCTCTTAAGTTGAATCAAGAAATATTATCTCTTAGAGGCTTTTTTAACAATTTCATTAATATGAGTATTCCAGGTCAAATTACTGGAGATATTAAGATCCAAAAGCTTTACATTTTCTACCATTTCTAAAGCATCATCGTTGATGAGAATGGGCTCAAACTCTTGCTGGAACTTTGAAAAGGATATTCGCATCTCTTTACACTTTTCATTGTTTAATTGGACTCTATTTTCCAGGGACCATTGTATTACTCTATCTGTATGACGCTGTGCATTACTAAGCTCCCCTTTTTGCAACCGTTCCGGAGATGGTGGTGTCATCTACATATTTCCATAAAAGAGCATTTTCGACTACTAGATCGTTGATCATAATTAAGATGGTACTGATCCCCACTCAGATACACATCCCTCACTAAGTTTGATTCTTTGATATCTGTCTGACAAGAAGTCGATAACCAAATTAATTACGCTGTTTGGCACGTTTAACTTACATAATTTATTTATAAGGATGCTATGGTCAATCAAATCAAAGGCCTTGCGATAATCGAACAAAATAGTTCTTATAGTAGCACCATTCCCGTCGGTGCCCTCAGACCAAACATGAAGCATGTCCAGTAAAGCGTAGGTGGTGGAAGACCTTGGTACTGCGCCATACTGATTCATATCGAGATTATCAAGAACGGCAGGCATGATGTAACCGCGTACCACGTACTCCTCTGCCACCTTCGAGATACATAGAGTGAGTGAGATGGGTCTAAGATCTTTCTTTAGGATTTGCACGGGTTTTTTCTAAGGAAGCGGGGTTGCATCAGCCAATTTCCACGAAAGAGGTAGGCGTTGCTCTTTAAACGATACGTTGATAATTTTGCATACAGGAAAAGCAATAAGATCGGTGTGTTCGCGCAGAAACCAGTTGGGAATCCTGTTAGGACCACATGATTTAAATGGATTAAGTTTTGATAGTGTTTTCCAAACACTTTCTTCGGATACTTCTAGGAACTCCGCCAAACGAGTAATGGGGCACAACAGACGATACTCTTCAAGAGGCTCGAGGAATGCTTTATTTATGGAGTTCGCCAATTCATGTGTGGGTAAGTTCTCAATTTCCTTAACGTTTATATGATTGATGAGATCCCCTGAGAACATTTTTCCACCGCTTAAACGTTTCATCTCTTTCCACCAAGCTTTGGGGTCTTCCTTCTTCATATGCGCCACACGTGACTCGTAAAACTTTGATCTACAAAGCTTTTTCTCTCGGTTAACAAGATTCCTATAAAATTTGAATTGAACTGAATCTGCACCTTTTTTGTGGAAAGCCTGTTGCCTTTTCTGGATCAAAACTTTCAAGTGTTGTGTCATCCAGGGAGCATCACGTGTATTTAATCGAACTTTGTTCACAGGCATTAAAAGGTCAAAGCCCGTATGAATAACCTTTTCGAAAACACAAAGCAAAGCATCACAGCTTTCAAGGGAGCCGAATAACAAGGGCCAATCTAAGGGGGATAGATATCTTCCCATCTCCGCTTTTCGGCTGGGTCGTAGAAAATATTTACTAAACGTTTCATGGACCAATTTAAGCAGTTGAATCTCTTTGACTAGGTGGATAATGTTTACTGCTTAAATCATTTTTCTGGTTGAATCGTTTTCACTGGTCTCACTACTTTAGGTGGTTGAGCCATTTTATTTAGTCAGACCATTTCCACCAGCTTGATCATTATATTATATGTAGTTAGACCATTTTCACTGGCTGGACCATGTTTTACCTAGTTAGACTAGCACTATTTCAAATGGTGGGAACTATTTAACCAGTTCGACCATTTTGAAAAGAAGGATCATTTCAACAAGTTGGATCATTCTAACCAGTTTCACCATTTTGAAAAGAAGGATCATTTCAACAAGTTGGATCATTGTAACCAGTTGCACCTTTTTATCGGGTGAGATCATTTCTTCCAGTTGGACCGTTTCATGTACGTAATAACACTCTTTCACCGTTTAAACCATTTTATCTAGTTTTATCTGGTTGAACCATTTTAACCAGTTGCATCATTTTGACTAGACTGATAATTTCCTTTGGTTAAATCAATTTTTCTCGATTGAGTCATGTTTTTCGCGGAATTTGCTCTCCGCACACGCTGGTTCAACAAACGAGGACTGTATACTCTCTTTTAAGTTGGCTTTTATTCTTCAGCTCACAACATTCACGTTCTGCTCTACGATCTAACTAACTTAGGATCACAAGTGCAACTTTTATTGGCTACAGATATCCACACCCAAATACGTAGGTCCGGTGTGGTCGGATAGGGCTTAATTGTCTATTAATTTCCTAATCGGTTGATCCCACTAACTCCTGTTGAATAGGTCTGTTAGGCAAATCTTATTGTCGTTAATCTTAACACGCGATTTCACTAGCAATTATCTAGTTAATTACATCATTGTTTGTCGCTCGTTCTACGCATTCTTTGTCAATATTTCCGGTTACATTCTACCGGTCTCTATTAGAGGTAAAGAACCAATAACTCACTTAGTGCGGCGCTAATCACGCGAAATATAACAAAACAAGCAAAATCCTAATAATGCGTGTAGACGTTCTATAACAATGTTCACTGTTCGGACCATCTAAAGTAGTGAGACCTAATTTGGTAACTGAACCATTTAGTCTAGGTAGACCAATTTAAAGGGTTGTCCATTTTAACCGGTTGCGTCGTTTTCATTGAAGGTATCATGTTTATTGGTTGGATAAATTTAACCATTTGTCTCATTTTAACTATTTGGACCATTTTAACCAGTTGGATCTTTTATGCTCCAGGCATAATTTTACTATTTCAATCATTTTCACTGGCTGGGCCATCTCAACTAGTAGGACCATTTAAACCACTTAGAGTGTCTACACTGGTTGGGTCATATAAATGGGTTGGTTTATTTTAACTGGCTAGACCATTTTAACCAGTACATCAGTCTCAGTACGTGAATCACTAAGATTAGTTACCAGACCCCAAGTAAGCCATTATGGCTATTTTTTAAAAAATTTTTTTGCACCTTGATTAATTCAAGAAACATATTGATTCGTATATCTTTCGAAAGGAATGAAATCTTGAGTAGCTAGTAAAATTAATGCGCTTCACAGAAAATGAAGATTTTCGTTAATAACAATAACCAATTAAAATTTAAATAAAGTTTAAAAAAATAATATTGAGACTTAATGATTCCCTTAAAAAGAAAAATGTTTATATGCTGCCTTAGCAAAGACTTGTCTCCCTGATATTTTCATATTTGTTTTCATGAAAATTGCCAGAATGCTGCGAGGAAATTAAAGTATGGAAGGAGTAAACAGATTAAAGAGTGACGAGGATCCTGTAGATCAGAGTACCAAAGAGAGTTTGATTTGACTGCCAGGTAAATAAATCATTCTTGCTTACTACCGTCCTAATCACTCTGGTTAGCGTGTTAGTCGCCGAATAACCTCGAATTATCTTTTGCCGTGCACATATTTTCCATTTTTAATGGGCACTGGCATCTGGCAAAAAATAAGGAGTAAGCTGGAATAAATCAGGGACTAGTGTAGGATTGAGGGAGGGAATCTGCAGTACTTACTTCGATTCGCGATTTTCGTCACCTATGCAATATATTTCTTATTGTTATGCATCCTAACTTTTCTTACCTATCGGTTTCTTTGCGTTGATTTTCGCACTTTACGTCACTTGGCACTGACAACCACTGCCTTATTTTTAGAGGCCACTCGTCAACACTGGAGATCGCTGCATGATGATTGCACGAGGATAAGAGCTGGAAAGCTCGACCTGCGGAGTAACCGTTTGAAAAGCGTAAGAATGCATTCAATGAACAAAAGGCGAGTACGGCCAGAACTTTCTCTTTTAATTATTACGAAAGGGGAGTCTCCGGAAAATCTATATTTTAACAAACGTTCAGCTTTGGCAACGTAAGGTGACCGTTGTTAAGCCCTCATACTATGCTCCTGTTCATGAAAGCGAAAGTTTTACAGCGATTGATTCAACCCATCGGCATAACGTTCTGGTTTAGTACGCCCACTGTAGTCTCTTTCCAATGAATAGTTAGGTGATTCAAACAAAGAACAAGTTTTCAAAACACCACCCTTAAATTGAGATCAATGCAAACCATACCACCGGGATTTTGAGAACATTTTCTTCAGGAATGAATTCATCGTGAACATGTCATTTCATTACACCCGTGAAAGAGCTGAAAGTGTGACAATATGCTATCCGAGGATTCCTGAGGGAAAAACACGATTTTTAAAATAAGCTTGCTACAAAAAAAAAAAAAAAAAAAAAACTCCAAAAAAGCACTAGCCGTCTTGTTTTCTTAGCCTGAGTTTCGAGAGTTAGCCCTTTTTTCGCTCTGATAAAAGGCTAACGCTCAAAACGTCAGCTTAGAAATTCTTTACAGTTCATAAAACAAATTTATCTTGTTGTAAGCCCTACTGTTGCAACGCCAAAATTCCTTTAGAAACTTACCCCCCAAAGCCTTCCTAAATAACCTTATGCAGTCTCGGCCGTCAGCAAAGCTTACCAGATCATAAAACAAGCAAAAATGAAAAGGATTACACAAGCTGACCTGTCTAGCATTATTTTTACCATCAACACCCTAATCACGGAGTAAGATATGTGATATCGGTATGAAAATCTATAGAGACAATGTTTTCTGAAAATCACGGTTCTCTAACCCACCAATCATCCACAAAATTAAATGTCCTCAAATACCATTCAGACATTATCGGTAGCATAGTGGTGAGTATTCCCTCTCACACGCGGGAGACTGAGGTTCGAATCCGCTGCCACATTTTATTTTCCAGTAGAGCTCTTCTACCGGAAAAAGCCTTATTTAATTTGAATAAAATCTCTTTCCGAGGCATTTACTTTCATTGATTCTTTCCAGACCAAGTAAAAATCCTTACTGTACAGACCTGTAGGCCGTGATAATGACCTCTATTTCTAATTTTGAGAGGAGCACGAACTCGCGAAAAATTAAAACAAAGAAAAAGGAAGAAGTAGCATTGCCAACAACTACAGGTGAGCTCTGCAAACAACTTGAGAGAGACTCTTTCTGTTACGAGGATCTGAGGTACACCATTTGATCATTAAAAGGCCAATCGTTGTCAATAAAGGAAAAAACCGACAATCTCTCCCCGCTAAGCCGGAGATTAACATTCTATTAACTCTCAGTGGTTTATATCGAGAGCTGATATGATCATGATGTGATCATAATTTCTTTCATCACACTCGTCCAGCTTTATACCCCCAACCTTTTTGCCTATGGAGTACTCTACCTGCTTCCAGACAAAGCTGGGTTGAAAATTTCGCGCTCAAATGTCCTGACTTTTATTAAGAACGTAAATATTTTTGCAACTGCAAACTTCCGAAAATCAGTTGGACGTGATACCCACACCAAAGAAACAAAATAAACAACAGGATTGCTTAAAGAGGAAAGACAATCCTCTCCCCTGGACAAACGCTTACTTTCATACCCTTCTCAAGTCCTTTTTCAATACGACCATGAAACGTAGACTAGGCTGGGAAAACAACTATACTCCACACTAACATTAGTTAAAAATATGTTTATTTTTGGTATATGATGGTACTGAGGGTCAAATGCAACAATTAAAATATTCAAAAGGTCTTAGTCCTCCCTTTTGAAGTGCATAGACGAGAAAAACATATTGTAGGCTGCAACATACGAACTATGAAACTTTCTCTGTGGCAACCAAGTGTAATCTCCCACTGTTAACTATTAAAAGAGGGGAATTAAAAATCATCCACTGGAGAATCCGGGCATCGATCCCGGTACTTCCCGCATGCAAAGCGGGCGCTCTACCATTTGAGCTAATTCCCCAATTTACTTATAGTCAGTTTTACCAGTGTACAAGAATATACTTTTTTACCTCTGCCGGTAATTGATATTTCTCGAGCTCCGTAAACAAATAACGTTGATATTTTGTACTCTGGAGCAAGATTTGCTCTCGCAACCTGGTCACCTGGATGAGAGTACAAGGACTATTTTCGGAAGTAGGCAACCTTGGCGGAAGTCATCCTCACAGCTGAGTGGAGATGTTGTCAGTCGTGTGTTTTAATTCCGGTTCTAGTAATTTTTACTTTTTTCGTGATGTTATTGGCTGTAACGAACAAAACTCCTACATTGTTTTCCAAAATAGTGCAGAATGCCTGGTTAGCCGTTACGCGTCTTAATAAACTGGAAAACAACTCTATATCGTAGGAGATTTTAACAGTGACCTATTAAAATTTGAGACCTCTCGATATAGTCACGATTTCTTGGTAGCTCTCCAAAGCTGTTATCTCACTCCTACCATTGATAAACCAACACGTGTTCAGAACAATTCGGCCACCCTTATCGATAATATTTTTGTAAACAATCCTGAACAAGTGCAATTCAGTGGATATCTGATTACTGACCTAAGTGATCATTTTGCTCAGTTTTGCGTCCTGAAATCGGTCAGGGAAAAGCCTACAAAATTCCAAAACACCAAAGTTCGCGATTACTCACAATTTACAGCGGATCATTTTAATTATGACCTTTTCAAGTTGAGTGGAGTAGCGTTCTCTCTAATGCAACTAATGACATGGACAATGTGTTTTCCTCTTTATACAGCGAGTTCAACAAAATTGTAAATAAACATGCACCTATGAGGAAACTGTCACGCCGCAAGGCGAAACAGTGTTCTAAACCTTGGATAACTAAAGGAATAAGAACTTCAATTAAGATTAAAAACAAGCTATACTTATCTGTTAATGACACTAAATATAAATTTTATAGAAATAAAATCTGCAGTCTAACACGAATTAGTAAAAAGCAATATTTCTGTGAATATTTCCAGGCCAACATAAATAATATGAAAAAAACTTGCGTAGGAATAAACAATATATTAAACCGTAAAACCAATGCAAGGAATATAAATCAATTAGTGCGCTCAGGGACTTCAAAAACAATAACGAGGTCTCCCGTAACCCGATTCGCATACCTAATATTCTCAATGAGCAATTCGCAACGGTGGGACAAATATATGTGAACGATCCTTCGCAGTAAAGCACTATTTGAGCAATAGTGAAAATCAGACCTGAAAAAAATTTCAGGCCTGTACGGGATTCGAACCACTGACCTCTGCGATACTAGTGCAGCGCTCTACCAATTGAGCTAACAAGCCAACTGGGAGCAGGCCATCAAATTAATTGCTATTGCTCAAATAGTGCTTTACTGCGAAGGATCGTTCACATATACGTCTCATAACCGCAGTTCATACATATATTTCATATGTTTGTTGGTGGGACAAATATTAACAAATCAATTACCGCCAGCTCCAAAATGTTTTACTGATTTCTTAGGGAATGTAAATCACCCGTCTCATCCTTCTTTTTTCAACCTATCACTCCGGTCAAAATTCGCCTGGAAATATCATCTATTTCGAACAATAAGTCACACGGCCTCCACTGCTGCCCTACTCATATATTAAAGTGTTCAAGTGACGTTCTAAGTCATGTCTTAACAGAAATTTTTAATCTGTCTATATCATTTGGAACATGTCCAGCTAAACTTAAGATGTCAAAAATCATACCCACATTTAAGGCAGATGATGAGACTGAACCAAATAATTACAGGCCAATATTGAGTATATCACTCGGAAGATTAGTAAAACTGTAGGTCTTTTCGCAAAATTAGGACACTTTGTACCTCTCCACGCCCTATTAAAATTTATCAGTCTTTTCAAAATCTCTCCTTATATTACTCACGGATTATCCGTCTGGGGCCAGGCCTGTAAGTCTTACCTAAATAATATCTTAATCAGATACAATGAATACATGAAGTTCATATATTTTGAACTGCGGTATTAAATATGTATGATGCACGATCCTTCGCAGTAGATAGCGCTATTTATGCAATAGCGAAAATCAGAAAAAAATCAGGCCTGTACGGGATTCGAACCACTGACCTCTGCGATACTAGTGCAGCGCTCTACCAATTGAGCTAGCCAGCCAACTGGGAGCAGGCCGTTAATTTGATTCGTAATAAACCCGTGATGATAAATCTGATTTTTTTTCAGCTCTGATTTTCGTTATTGCATAAATAGCGCTATCTACTACGAAGGATCGTGCATCATACGTAATATCTTAATCTTACAAAAACGTGCATTACGTTTCATGTACTTCGCAAACAAAAATGAACATACCATTCCACTGTTTATTAATGCTAAGATTTTGCCTCTAAACTTTTTGTACTACAAAACTTTATCTGAGTTGATGCACGACGTTAGCACTGCTTCTGCCCCAATTAATATACGTAATTTATTTAAGAAAACGTCTAGTATCCATTCTTATAACACATGCTCATCTACTTCAGATAATTTTTACATAAAAGCTTCAAGAGTTGAAATACAAAAAAACGCCTTTTCAAGGATTGGTGCTAAATTATGGAATGAGATACCTAATTCTCTGAGAGGGCTACTAAAGAAATCCTTCAAACTCAGTATTAAAAACAAACTAGTAAGTGTACTAGAAGATGAAGACTCAAGATTTCATTGAGGTTCGCAAAATCATCTCTAAGCTTAATTAAAATGTCAGTAGTAGTAGTAGGGGGAAGGGAAGAGAGAGAAACAAACAAACAAGCAAAATATTATCTATTAAATCACATTTTTTCCCTACTTTTTTTTTCAGTTATTTTATTAATATTAATAGAAGTAAGCTAATAATGGACTGTAGCTATTGATGGACTGGCCCGCCTAGACTAGCATAGCTATATGCGGGCCAGTCTGACTTTAAATGTATGTTTTTATGTAATAACAATTATAAAAATGATTATGATGAAATGATGAATACAGATTGTTGAATAAGGCAGATCATGTAGGGGATTTTCCCAACTTCTAACAAGGCCAGATATTTCATCGGAAAATAAGATTTCCCTGGTAACAGCCTCCGTAAGAAGTAATTTCCTCACTTTAAAACACGTGTAGGGAAAATCTTATGTTTTCCGCGTCTTTTATTTGTCTATTTATTCAACCCTATGCAACTTCTGTAGTAGTCATCTTGTCCGTCGAAAGGCCGCAGGTTCGAAACCCGTTTATCATGAATACTATCATTTATCCTTCTTGTTTTTAGTCGAAGAGAAGACTTAACTTATTCAATATCTGCACAATATACAATTAATTTTGTTTGGGAGGACGATGAGGCTAAAATAAACGAAAATTTCAGTTACAACATACGGTTGCGATCCAGTTTGGAACGTTTGTTTATGCTCATGCTTACACCTCATATAAACAGACTACAATTTTTTTTTTCCAGAGCGATATCCAGTAATGTTATGTTATAAAACTTTCTATTGCGATTGTATCTCCTATGACTTTGGAAAGTGTCACAGAAGTGACGATAACAAATTGTGTCTTTTGTCATTCACCTTGCCTGAATGTCCGGCTAAAGCCTTTTCTCGTAGGTCTCGTTCATCCCGCGCCAAATCGAGTTTAAAATCGGGGAAGTACTCCTTTCCAACTTTATCTCCTTAAGATTCAGGAAGGTTTTGTTTAAGACTTAAGTAATCAATGGCACTTCTCTCTAGGAAGATTAAAAAAAGAAATGGAGAATCCGGGTATCGATCCCAGTACCTCCCGCATGCGAAGCGGACGCTCTACCATTTAAGCTAATTCCCCCGACCAATAGCTAATTTATGAACACAGCTATCATATTATTGTTACAGATCCATAAAAATCTTTTGACTAAAGGCTCAGCCAGTCTTACAATAATGCTTATTAATTGTGTCAGTTACCAATCGTCTTACTTCCGGCACATCTTCCAAAAGCAAGGAAATGGGTTTCAACTCGATTGAATAGGACTCGGAAGTATTACTAAAACAAACAATATAGATAACAAAAGACCTACCAGATCCAATGCTAGTTTAGTTGGAGAGCTGCAGCCTAGTTTCTGATAAGCTTGGCGATGAAATCGCTGCCGCGAAAGAAAAAACTCGAACCCAAAGTAAAAATAACGAGAAGGATTGCCGATGACATTTTCAAACAACTTGTAAGATTAAATTTATATCATAAACCGAGCTAAATTTCTCCAATATTGTATGGCCCCCATCAATCGAGAAAAACGGGGCACTCTTCCCACATTAAAAGGTTTGGAATTTTAAGGAATTACAACCGTTAGTTTCCAAATTCTATTTTACTTTTATATCAATCAATCAATAAATAAACTTTATTTAAGGAGAGACGCTCATTAACCCAAGGAGTTATCTAATATGAGGCCCTCACACTAATGAAACATTGACATAAAATATGAAAAAAATACATAATGACAAAGTACAAATAATAAATGAACATGTACTGATATACATATGAGTGAAAAATAGAAAAAAACTTACAGAGTATCATAGAGCATTTTTAATTAAGATTAACTATTGGAAAAACTAAAAACAAAAGACTATGATGTACAACTGCAACGAAGTTTGTAACGACAATTGGGACAAAGCAACGTTTCCAGGTGAGAAGCACGAGAGGTAAAGGTTAGAAAAAGAGAGAGAACTTTACCTTTGAAGGCAGACAGATTAGTCGAAAAAGAGGTACAGGGGTTTGGGAAGCGTAGAAGTTCTTTAAGGTCGGAGTCAAGACAATTGAAGAGCGAGGCTACACTGAAAGCGAAAGTGCGTTTACCGCAGTTTGAGCGGGGATAAGGAAGTTGAAGGTCAAGGTTACAAGCTGTAGTAATAGCACCAGTTATTCGTCTATATATGATGCGATGTGAACCTCATTCTCGCAATTATTAGCTGAGATCAACAAAAGTGATGTTGACTCTCTAGTCTGCTCGCTTAATGTCGAAGGCCTAGTTTTGGTGGCCATACCCGCTTCACAGACTCTCTTCTTGTGTCCGCTAAATACAGGTTCGTTTTACAAATATTATGGGAAACGAAAGCATGAATAGAGCTTATGTCCGTTAACAATTCTGGAAAATGAAGCTTTTTCAATAAGAACAAAAACTTCAAAAAATTTCGGAATGACATTAACTACAAGAAAGGCTACATAAACGAAAAAGTTTCCTCTGGAAGCGTCGCTTAATCCTAAAAATTAACATGTCAGAATCTGGAAAAGGAAACGTCCAGAGAAAGAATTGTCAGTTATTTCTTCTTATCTTTTCTGCACCTCATTTAAAAATATTTTATGAACCTCTGAAATATTTAACACAACAGGACATCAGCTGCGGTGTAAAAGTGCGAATCGTGAAAAAGGAAGTTCGTTAGTACTGGAAACCTACCTCACAGCTTCACCTATCCGGCTGTTTTTCCTTTGTGCTCTATAGTTTTTTGTACTATGTTTTTTCGACTTAAAATTTAAATAACTATTTTAGCTAATAAAAGGAAAGAAGGTTGGGGCTATTCCTACACGCAGCTCAAACAAACCATTAGAACCCTTGATGTCAATTGAGGGATAGAGGACTGTTTGGACGAGAAACCACCACCTCCACCAAAAATTATCGACCGTCAGGGTTATGGTAGACATTCTTAGAGTGCTCATTGACACTCATCACCTAGGCATTTCAGCTGACTTGGAAAAAACTGAAAAAGCAGTGGTCTAAGATTAAGTTCTGTTGTGTTTTTTGCAAATTTCGTGATTGTAATCGGCCTGTGGGAAAAAAGATAAATTGGTTTTATCATCTGGGTTGACACTGATGTAAATTAGCCAACATAAAGTGTGACATTTCGAGTGTTGGCCTTTCGCTAGAAAGCGGGAAGTGACTTTCGTGAAGAGTAAATACGACGGTTCTTAAGATAAAGTTTTAAATGATCTGGATCAGAGAACGCCTTCATGAACAGTAAGTGTCCAGCCCTTAAAAATTGCCGCACCGTCTCCATGGCGCAATCAGTCAACGCTTTCGGCTGTTTATCGAAAGGTTGGTGGTTCGAACCCACCCGGGGGACGATCCCTTTTACGTTCAAATCTTCTTCGACCTTGCGAGAAAATGATTCAAGTCACCGGTGGCGATTTCACTTTGAGTGGTGGTGGGTTTGTTGTGGTGGCGAATTGACCGTAAACCGCGAAAATTGCCCATGCTCGATTGTTTTTCTTTTTTCTCTTATCTGAAATTGGTTACCTCAATAAAGTGAATGAAAAACATCTTCTCATCTTCTTTGATCTCTTCGATAGATCCTATGGCAAGGGAAGGTTCTCTTCTATTTCATAGTCCCTGTTGTAGTTTTTAGTGCGTCGACAATTTTTTCTCAATGTAAGCTTAATGATCCTCTAATTTTACCTAATTTCCAGGCAAGTGGCGAGATCTGGAGACAGGTGAAACTAAGGTGCCTCAGTCTCGCTCCTTTATATTTCCTTGCATGAGTTTCTCATTCTTGTCGATATATGATATTGAAGTAGTCAATGATGTTCTTGTTGTTGTTGCATGTCGGAGTAAAGGACAATTGCAATATGGAATTATATATTGTTTCGCTGCAGCATACAGAATTCATTTGTTGCTGTTTTTCTTGGAAAAGAAGTTGGCTTAATGATGTCACTAGATTGAACTGGTCGCCAATGAGAGAAAGGAGAAAGTTCAAACTCTTGAAATAACGCAGAAAGCCTTACATTATAAATATAGAGGCAAGACCGATACAACGTAGATAAGTAAATTTTAAGACGGAGCACTATATTTCGGCTGGCCAAACCAGCCTTCTTCAGGTGCAGTGGGAATTAACATAGAATTGGGGTGATGCTTCATAGATAGCTGTATGATGTAACAGCGGAAATATGTAAAACTAATTTGATTGACAATGAGATAACAATAAAAATAGAAATAGTGAGCAAAAATAGAAATTAAGTAAGGTAAATTGGATAAATAACTAGAAACTAATACATTTCTTCGCGAGCGTTAAGGCCATCTGGATAAATAGTGTTGCCTCTTGAAATTAAAAAAACTTCCCTGGCTTTGCGTATCGAGTCTCTCTTGGAAAACACTTTTTCGATGGTGATTAGCTCCATGTCGTGAGCAGAGTGGTTAGGAGAGGAAATGAAGTGTTCTGCCGCTGTAGTAGGTTTAGATTTAGATTTAGAGCTAGGTTTATCAATGGTACGGCGGTGTTCATTAAAACGGTCTTTTAAACGTCGTTTAGTTTCTCCTATGTATTGTAAGTTACAGCGGTTACACTGAATTAAATAGATAAGGTTTTTAGTGTCACAGGTCAAGTGAGGTTTAATGGGACGTGTTTCGCCGGTAGAAAAAAAGGTATAGTTAGTAAGACCGTCAGAGATGTAGGGGCAAGTAACCCAGTTTCTACCACAACGGAAAGAGCCGGGGGGGGAGTTGAGAATGGGAAGTGGTAGAATTAGAGGGGAGTTTGGCTGTTACTAATGTGTCGCGAAGGTTGGGGGAGCGTCTGAAGGCGACAACTGGCAGCTGAGGAAAAGCTTTTTTGCAGCGGTTAGAGGACTGCAGTCAAAAAACAGTGGCATCTACTGCAGCCTTCTAACCGCTGCAAAAAAGCTTTTCCTCAGCTGCCAGTCGCGAGGATTTCAGTTGAAGGTGGAGTTACAAACCTCGGTATAGCGTTCATTGTTCAAAATTGGGGAGTTTAAGATGTCACTATTCATTATTCACCATTCGGGAAAACGCGGCTAAAAATATCAACTTTCGTTTCCTCTAAAAATTTTGGCAGTACATCGATACGTTTAAAGTTTCAGACGGGGCTATATCTTCTCTTTGCCATTACATGTGAGTGTGGTGTTAAGTTCAAAAGAAAACGGGACTAAATTGCTTTCGAAGTTTCCTTGCAAATAGGAAGGTAAAGTTGGCGATTTCAGGTTTTTTTTCTACGAACGGTAGAGAAATGTACAAAGTTTTACAACGCAAGTGCTGCACCATTGTTTTGCCCATTAGATCTTTTGTTTCGATCCAAGTGCGTAGTTTCTAAGCAATGGGCCTCGCTTCCTTTCCGTTTGCCGGCTTAACAGCTTAGGTAGGAGGTTGGTAAATAAAAACCTACATAGAATGCATTGAAATTTAGTCAAAGGGAGTGGATATTTTATTGTATTTCATTTTTTAACTGTTCCATGTCCTTTACAAAACTCAGCCTTTGGTGTATTCTGAACGTTATTTTTTAAAGTTCTTCCACTTTCGAGATCGCTGTTGTTGGAATTACAAAACTGAAAGTCATGTGAACACAGAGGAGAGAAGCGGAAAAACAGCCTGATGGGAGAAGCTGTCCGGTAGATCTCCTGTCCTAATGAACTTCCTTGTTCTCGGGTCGCACATTTCTAATTCTGAAGCAAACTCTATTTGGTTTAGAATTTCATAGTACCTCTTTTAATGACACGCAGAATGGACAAAAATAAAAAAATAAATTATCCTCAAGAATTTCCCTATTTCAAGTACTGATATACTAGCTTTTCGAAGGATCGATGTATCAAAGGACAGCTTCGCAACTTTTTTCCCGGCCGTTAACGCCGTCGTATGAAATTTCCTAGCGTAAATGTAGTTTGAGCTATTCAACTATTTTCTCCCTGTTTGTTCAGACTGAAAAGGCTTAATCAGCCTCTGAGGCATTATAGAGCAATCAAGGCGGTAAAAAATAATAACATGGGTAAGGAGCTTTCAAACTTCATTAAATTTATTTTTTCGTTTATTTCTTTTGCCATGCGTACAAGAACAGAAATGAAAGTTTGCAACATTCAAGCTAAAGAACTACTATTGCTTTTAACGAAGCGATAAAAGAGTTAAGAAGAATAAATACGTCTTTATCTAAATGTGCTGTATCAGGAATAGTTCTCAGTGTTATCCAGGTTTGAGATATTGGCGAGTTTTCTGAACTACAGATAGTTTCTTTTTCTAGTTTCCTCGGTAAGGATTTCCCAACATCCTTACGAATGAATATAGTGTTAATGACAAGCTGCTAGCCATACGAAGATTTCATTTCCGCCATTCAGTGAAAATTCCCGTTATCTTCTTTGAAATCTTTTTGTTTCACTCAGTGTTATAAGTGCACTGTACAGCGACCAAACTCTATGAAACTTCCCTTTTTTTTTCTTCCAGAGCTCAGATAACAAGACTGTTACCTCGGTGGCCTGGATGCACTACTAAGAATGAATACTTACATGTAGTAAGTACACTGGACTCCTGAATACCAGTTAAAATCAAATTTCTGTGTTCTTTTTCTTGAAGCAGTTATCACGATTGCAGTGATAGCCTAAAGACAAAACTAGATTTGATGTTTGAACAGAACCGTTCTGCGACCTGTAGTTAATTATTCGCTAGCTTCTAATTGACAAAATCGATTATGAAGAAATTTGTCATCAGACTTGGAGAATCATAGTCTTAGTAAATCAGTTTCAGATGGGACTGCTTTCATTGTGTTTTGCCGCTCACCTGGCGGCTTACGCTCTGTCAAGTGTTCATGAAAGGACTCTCGTGTTTCCAGCTTCAGGGCTGAATAGCTCTAAAGGTACGAGTTCATTTTGTAAGTAATTGCAAAACTTATACTGTGTCTTAGAGAAATCCTGGGAATAATTCCAGTCATACACCGATCAAGTCAGCACTCGACGAAATCGTCTTAGTTTTAGATTTTTAAGGCTTAATTACAGTCACATTTGATTCGGTTTAAGTTTGTTTCGCAACAAAGTCGTTTTCGCCGGAAGTTGAAGTAGCACGCAAAAATCTAAACCAGCTTCTCATTAAAGTCTCCATACTGACTTTTGACACGAAAATCTCTGCTTTAACAATATAACCATTAATCGTTAGGAGGGCAACGATAGTATAAGGAGCGAGACAATGTCACAAAGTCAGTCTTCGTATTGTTTTGTGGCGAAACCGGCTTCGAATTGTGGCGAAACGACCTGTTAGCGAATCGATCGGACACCTCCACTGAAGCAGAAGCCAAAATTTGAAAATTCAACTTCAAATCACAAATACTCGTTTTTCAGAAGGTTTATTCTCATTCTTGCTTAGTGTCCCTAATGAGTCCACTCTTTATTAGGGTTCTTGCCTACTCTTTTTTACTCATTGCTACCCGATCCTATCGCTCCTTGCTCCCGTAACTAGGAAAGCGTCAACCAACAATGGGAGTGGTCTTTCATTTAAGACTTTGCTTTATTACTTAACATGAACACTTAGCATCCCCTTAACGATAATTTACTAATCTTATTGGCCTCTAGCTGTGGATATTCACAAGCCTGTGGTGACTGCACAACGAAAATGGTCGTATATTTGCCACACTTGTATGGCTTGGGGATTCCCAGTCATTGTTGTGTCAACTTGTGTGACTCTCCAACTCACAAAAACGGGACATTTTACTTACCGTGAGTCCATAAAAGTAACCCAATTTGCTTCTAAAATTGCCAAAATGTCTCATTATCCTTCTGCAAACATATTTTTGCAGGATGTAGAGTTCATCTGAAGACGTTCATTGCAACAATTAGGGAAAACTTTTCCACAAAAAATAGAAGGATAACTACAGAAGAAAATATATCGTGCGTTACTTGTCTTGCGGATACGCTCAAAATTCAAAGAAAAATCAGTTGCCTATATCAAATAATACTCTTTTCGCAGGTAAAGAAAATGGCTGTCAACTTTCTCTTCCTTCTCGCACCTTTGCTGTCGCTATTCCTGTCTCTGCATTGCTTCTTTTTAACGTCATCGCCTTGATCCGTAGAGTCGTTTCAATGAAACTACAGCCATATATACCGATAAAGTTGCTATTAAATATGTAGATGAAGGGTATACCATGTTGGGAAGCGAAATGCCTCCTCTTCACTCCAGTTTATTTCTTTTCTTTTCTTTTTTTTCACTTTTTTTAAATTTTGAATAATAACTTAAAGACGATGAGTTATTTTGCCGTTGCAATATAAGGCATCGGATAAGAGTGGAACTAAATTACCTCAAACCTGCTTTGCTTTCTGATTTTCCGGTGAGGAAGAAACTGAAACTACTTGTAAGTGTCAGCTTTTCGCTGTTTCACAGGAATTGTACGAGAATTTTAAAATTTTTGTTATTTCGTCTTTACTATCATAAGAAAATATGTTTTCGCAGCGTAACTTTGGTTTCCCTCATACCCTGGTCGTAGGGAAACGCTATTGTCATCAGAAATCTTTTGAACCTTCCCCTGATCGTTTTGAAAATGACAGTTGTCATGGGTATCACCTGGATTCTAGGATTTTTGTTGGCTTTTTATCCCACACCATATGTGGAATATCCATTCATCATAATCAAAACTTGTCAAGGTGAGTTTTCTTACTTTACTCTGCCGTATTAACTTATCACACCTACTCTAGGATCGATGAAATCAAATGTATGACAAAATTTTCTCAAGATCTAGGCATCCGAGGTAGAGATCTTATACAAAGGCAGGGTAAAGAAAAAACGATATGGCTTACACTGATTTAGCTCTAGAGATATTTTTTTCACAAGTGTATCGCTGAAAACTAACGATCTATTTTGCCTGTAAGTTCTATTTCTGAGTTTTTAAGCATCCCTAGCGACAGATCACGGATTGCGAGAGATCCGAAAACTAATTCGTTGGCCCTGTGGAGAATATCGGATCTTTATCTTGCTAAGATTTAATATTTTGTTTGATTAAGCCTTTTGCTATCTATCAGGGTTGGTTATCACCATCTCGTTCGCGTTCAGTAAACATGTTTTTGCTCTGTACAAACAAAAGTTCAAGTCTGAAACACATCCTGAGCCCTCCACCATTGGTGCTGGTCATGTGCACGATCCTGGTGCCACGAATGATGCCAAGAGAGAGACATCCACGGATGGCAAAATACATTGAAAATTTTCAAGATGAACGTGGATGGCTTTGCTAGTGTCGGATTGTTCAATTATCAGTCTTATTTTTAGGAAGTTGAGTCACGAATTTTCTCCTCGGCAACCATCATTTGAGCTAGTCCATATTTGAGCTAGTCCAAAACGATCTCTCTCCAATCAGGCGGTTACTGAGAGCGTGTTTACAAGTTTTTCGTTTGCAACCTTTGTCAAACCTCTCCATACTAAGCCATCTCCCTTTCTCCTTCCCTCACTGTTACCTAATCACTATATTTGTACCCCAGAAAACTATTGTATAAGGATTGGTGTCAAAATTTGGGATGACATACATGAATTCTAATTTGCAACTTTATGAAACCATAGTTAGCAGAAGGGGACTATGATGAAACAAATCATTTAAAAAAGAAATGAAGAAATAGGTGTTTGATGTTCTGGAAAATTAAGAGTCTTACTTGAAAAATTGAATTGTAGAATTAAACTGGTAAAACTGTATGTTTCTTACCGCTCTTATGTAAATATCTTGCTGTAGGAGTTTTAATTATTTATCAATTGTTCTTTGATTTACATGATTTCTAGTATTAAGCTTCTTTGATTGACCCGCCTTGACTAACTCATGATATCTGCTAACTGCGAGTCAACTCATTCATAAATGTTGTGATAAAACTATTAAAGTGTTTTAACACTCACGAGTGTTTAAGAAGCTCTTTACCTACTTTAATAAAATAGAGGGCAAAATTACTGACTGCCGATTGGTCAATGAAGAGAGTATTTTTTCTTAATTTTGCTTGAGAAGAGGGCAAAATTACTAGCTCATGACTGGTACTAAGGTTGCCTAGCAACAGCTTATGCTATCGAAAAGTTGTTGCTGAAGATTTTCTGTAACAATGGCGTCTCGTTTGGAGATAGTTGACGAAGAATATATCGAAGAATTAAAAGACAAGAGTGAAAACGAAAACACGAGGAAAAGCACGGAGTACTGGAAGAACGTTTTTAAAAAGAGGGCGAATGAAAGAAACTTCCAAGCAAATTAAGAAGAGTACGAAAGCGATGTCCTCGACCAAACACTGGCGCAGTTTTATGCCAAGTTACGAAAAGAAAACGGGGATGAGACTGCCTGAAAGTAATGCAGGCATCACTGGAGAGTTACCTAAAATCAAAAGCCTATCCAAAGTGTTCGCGACTTCGGGCAATTTCAGCAACTTCTGAAAACACGCGTGCGATTAATCCTTAATTTTACTCGGCCCCATGCGATTACCTATACAAAGTGAGTCTCTTCCACACAACAAATTATATTAAATCCTCCTCTCCGAAATACACTGTCTCCAAGAATTGTCTTAGGCTTTGTTGTGTTGCAAAAGCATTTCCTTAATAGGTGTCGACGCGTAAAACTGTGGAACCAGCCATGGTCGTGCGAATGCAGGCCAGTAATACCACAGGTGGCCCAAGCTCTGTCACAGGCTCTTTCACAGTGAATAATTAAAGAGTTTGTATAGTGATTTAGTTGGACTTGCTCTTGAGCACCGTAAATGTAAAGTTGTGTGAAATAATCAAAGAAATAAAGTCTTACCTTCATAGAGAGTAGTCTGTGTTGTTCTCGCGATTTGAGGCCGTTTTGATGTGTTTTAGCATGACACCCTAAATTACCGTGCATAAAATACGGGAAGGTCGGAAACTTCTGTTGACACATGCTCGCCAAAATCGCTCGAAAACAACACTTAATACTTTCCCTCGAATCAAAACTCGGCAGGACGAAAGCCAAATAGTTGCCCTTTAAGTTCACCAGGAAAAATCCCACAAAAGTTGGTTTGTCGAGCAACCAATCCAGCGAGAATTTCAAATTAACGGCCGTTCGGAATTCTGCTAATGCGTGGAAAGAATTTCTTGTGCAGCTGAGTCACCGTTAATGCGCAGTCAACCTGGAACCTAGTCAAATCTCTCTCAACGGGCTCTCCCCATAGTCTTCTAACACCAACTCTTCACTCATACTAAGGTACCCCGAGTAAACTCATCGACTTGACTAGATCGTCGATACTGTCCATCTTCACTGTTTTCAATAGATTTTTACAAATATCCTCTGACCCGGGTACCTTGGTATGTGTGAAGAGTTGGTGTTAGAAGACTATGGGGAGGACCCGTTAAGAGAGATTTGACTAGGGTCCAGGTTGACCGCGCATTAACGGTCTCTCAGCTGCACAAGAAGTTCCTTCCACGCATAAGAAGAATTCAGAACGGCCGTTAATTTGAAATTCTCGCTGGATTGGTTTGCTCGACAAACCAACTTTTGTGGGACTTTTTTCGGTGAACTTAAAGGGCAACTATTTGGCTTTCGTGCTGCCGAGTTTTGATTCGAGGGAAAGTATTTAAGTGTTGTTTTCGAGCGATTTTAGCGAGCATGTGTCAACAGAAGTTTCCGACCTTCCCGTATTTTATGCACGGTAATTTAGGGCGTCAAGCTAAAACACATCAAAACGGCCTCAAATCGCGAGGAGAACAACACAGACTACTCTCTATGAAGGTAAGACTTTATTTATTTGATTATTTCACACAACTTTGCATTTACGGTGCTCAAAAGCAAGTCCAACTAAGCCACTGTACAAACTCTTTAATTATTCACTGTGAAAGAGCCTGTGACAGAGCTTGGGCCACCTGTGGTAATACAAGGTTTTTGCTCGATAATCGCGAACAAGTAACGTCAGTGCTAAAATCTACTGCGTCTGTTTATCCAAATCCAAATACTTCCTACGATTGAGTTTCTCATCCTTTGAAAACCGTCGGCGTAATGATGCTGCCATAGTCACAATGTTAAGTAAATTTCCTTTTTGTTAAGGTGGCATAATTGTGTACGAAGACTGCTTAACGCAGAATGACAATCGATTTCAAAACCTAAAGATGCGAGTTTTATTTGTCGTTTTTAAGTGCCATTCTTGTTTCTAACCGTCAATAATGTCTGTGACTCCCCGACTAAAAATACAGTAATTTTGCTTATGGAATTGACTTTAACTAATTGATAATGGAGGATCCGCCGCCTAGAAACCATGACGTTTGTAAAACCACTTCTGCCATCAGTCGACAGTGACGCAAAGGTGCCTAATTCCAATCGTTTACTATTTCCTTCCGGAAAACGTCCAGTTCGTATAAGATAATTAAAAAAAATTTCTGGGAAACTTAAAAGTGCCGACGTTTTCTTTTCACCAAAACAATTACCAGAGGATAATCCTTTTTGTCATTTAAACTGAACGATACAATCAATCAATCAATCAATACTTTATTTACCCACGTAGCGTCAAGGATAGAGCTCGTTCAAAATACGTCAGTGCCTCTAAGATTAAGAATCTAAAAAACCTAATACATACTGTCAAAACCTAATTGATTAGAAATTGAAATAACTAACGATTAATATTGAAATTTAAGTTTGTACAGTAAAATTCAAAGTCACTTAAATACAGGTATAAAATGGTGAAGCAATAGCTTAAATAATTTAAAATTAAGATTAAAATTTAAGTTTGTACAATAAAATTGAGAGTCACTTAAATACAAGTATGAAATGGGGAAGCAGCTAAAGTTTCAATGTTCTCAATAGCTTCTTAAAAAGGTTGATATAATTGGCCAGTTTTACACTTGTAGGTAATCCATTCCACAGCTGCGCACACATATAAGTGAAAGATTTTTTCATAAAGTTTAAATTAAATTTAGGTGCGCACAAATTAATGCCGGTTCCTCTCAGATTGTACATAGCTTCCCTAAAACTAAAAAAATCTCTGATATATTTAGGACCGTCGTTATGCAAACATTTATATAACAGAAATGGGATTGTTGTTTCCTTCTCTGGTCTAACATTTCCATATTCAAGATTCGCAGCAATTCCTCATAAAGGATAGACTTGAGATAACCTAGCAGTGATCTAAGAATATAATAGTTGGCATCTTCTAGCCGATTCGCTTGCACTTTCCCCAATCCAAGAAAGAGGGGGCAACAGTATTCAAAATGAGGGAGAATGAAAGTTTTATAGAGCCTTAACATAACATTGCCAGGGACAAAACGCCTGATTCTCCTAAGTGCGCCACTTTTAGCGTATGCCTTTTAAAGCAGAGAGAATGTCCGTCACAATCGCCAGGAAAATTATTCTAACCTCCCAGCCATTTATAACCATAGAAACGCGTTCAAGCGCGTAGTGTTACCAGTCAAAGCATGATCTGGATTATCTTGAGGTAAACACAGCTTGACTAAAAGGATCACAACTTGATTAGACCAACTGGTGGCTACTGATGTGTGAAAAAACTTGCAAGGCACTGAAAGCCTATATGATATCGATTATTCAGAATTCATAGGTGGTTTTTCGAAAACTAAAGGTTGTTTTAATCAATGGTAATCTGAATTTCATGCTATTTTTTACATATTGGCTAAGAATACGGTTAGAAAAAAAAAGAGCCTTTGCACTTTTCATGAAGTATGAATTGGTCTAATCGCGTAACACCCTTGCTTGGAAGAAGTCAATTTTTTAAACTCACGTGTCACGCTTCCTTGGAATTTCATGCTGGAAGAGAGGTCCAAATTCCTTGAAAATGATAAACACATCGAGCTGCTCGCTAGGAAAAATAATTATAAAGTTTGTCGGTTTCAACAATTTTTTATGTGCCACCGTCGTGACTGTCTCAATTCCACGATCGTAAAGGAGGGACAACATTTCCTGTTAGGTCTTAAGGAATCGAGGAGTCGAGAACATCGTGGCGTCCAAGCGTGCGTTTAGCGTTCTTTCACCGGAATTTAAAAATGTTGCTCTATTAAATAGCACCAATGTGTTTAAAGGGAAAGTAACAATCCTCGCAAAGAACTGAGCGACAGTGTGTCACGACTGGACAATGGGTAATCATGGCCCTTTGACCAAACCCTCTGGGTGTTGTAGGATGGGTCATAAAAATCATGTAGAAAAGAAAAATGTGAAAATAATGTACAAATCATCTTGAAGAGAAAAATATACAAAATAGTGTACTATATGCTTATGCCAGCTAAGGTGATTATTAATCTTAACAGCCAAGAGTTTTTCATCCTTGGCTCCTTCTACGCGGTAGCCATTCAAGTAACGATCTGAAGTTGACTGATACACATGTTGCAGTTTGTCATGTGTCGATAAGTGGTGTTTTGTTTTGTTTGTGTGTGTGTGCGTGTGTGTGTGTGTGTGTGTGTGTGTGTGTGTGTGTGTGTGTGTATGTGTGTGCGCGCACGCGTTAGTAACCATTTGATTTGATGCAAACCAACTGCTGGCGTTGTTTAGACTGTTTGGTAAATTTTGTTGGATATGATTGACGGAGTGATTGGAAGTCCATGAGGTTGTACCATCGGTATGTATTTCGACTTCCGAAGCTGGTAAACACAGAGGCAGATCATTTATATAAAGTGAAAATAGCACCGGGCCCGAAATCGATCCCTGTAGAACGCCGTATGTCAACGTAATATATAAGTGAGTCAGATAATACTCCCGAAATAGCCCAAGTCTGAGTTCGATGACCTCAAGTTTGGTTGGCTGGCGTGGTATTTAGCAATCTTAAATAGCAAGATTTCGTGACTTATTAGGTTAAAAGCTTTGTTAAGATCCAGAAATACCGAAATGACATGCAGAAGTATACTCAAGAGAACCGCTTTTAATTATCACTCCACAGCCGCTAAGCGTGCCAACTTGCAGTTTCCTGTATGCAAACCAGCCCACTACAAATACGAACCACAACCAGAGTTAGCTTGGCTGTGGACAACATTACAATTCAATGACTTGCAAGAGACTCGCAAGTCTACTCTATCGAAACCACTTACCGGTAAATCCCAGAGGCAGAGATTGCCAAAATCAATAACAAAAAAAGGACCCTTCAACAGCAGCGAACCGCCTAGGAAACACACCAGATCTAAGGGTGGTAAACATTGATGTTGAAAAACAATCAATCGCAGCTGCAGATTAAACTTCATCTGGAAACAGAACAGGTAGACCTCATCGCTCAAAGAGGACTAACACTAACCGTCCAAAAGTCTTGATCGACATTGGAAGTGACGACATCGAGTGACAAACGACAAAGTTCATTATTAGAAACTATTTATGAAGGTAAATAGTGAAGAATTTAGAATTTAACAATAGCTTGTCAGATATAGTTAGCATTCATATTTGTAGATAGGTATTGAAAACCTTTTTTCGGTAGTATTTATCATTAAAGTTTAAATTTTAAACCGGTCAAGTCGCCCATGAATCATGTCGCCCGAAGTCATCTCGCCAGAAACCTGAGTCATGTTGCCCGAAATTTTAGTCATGTCGCCCGAAAAAAGTCAAGTCGCCCGAAGAAACAAATACCTGTACATTCCCAATGGCGAAGGTCTTCTGGCCCTCAAACATCTTTTTGATCAACATACTGTTAAAGAACCTAAATCTGAAACATTAGTTTGCTTAGCTGAACTAGTGCTCACACTCAATTGCTTTTCATTCACTTCATTCGGGGACGACTTTTTCAAACAAACCTATGGCGCAGCCATGGGTACCAAAATGGGACCCAGCTACGCCAAACTTTTAGTAGGTTTAGTCGTACACAGATTTTTTAGCCAATATAATGGCCCCAAACCTGAACCCTACGGTCGCTACATTGACGACTGTATCGGCGCTACCTCCTCTACCAGAGAGGAGCTAACTCAATTCATAACCGCAGTCAATTCCTTTCACCCGGCTCTAAAAAATACCTGGCAAATTTCCGACGATTCTTTATCCTTTTTAGACATCAAAGTTTCAATTGAAGGCAACGGTCTATGCACTTGTGTGTATTACAAACCCACAGACTCGCACAGTTACTTGTTGTATTCATCTTCGCATCCATCTCACATTGAGAATTCCATTCCCTTTTCTCAGTTTCTAAGATCTGAGGTCTTTCCTTACATTTAGGTAGCTCGGAAAGCCGCAAAACTCTTGAACAAAAGTTCATCCTTCAAATCGGCACTCTTGATTCCATAGGTATCAATGAACGCTTTTTATTCTACTAATTTGTTTGTGTATTTCTCGTCGTCATGTTCCCACCGATAGCGTAGCTCCACTTTCTCCATATAAACCCACACACAACCCACAATTCCTCCATTCGCTCTGACCAAGGGCTAACGCTCGAAACGTCAGCTTTTTAACTCGTTACGGTGGCCAATTTACTATTTCAACCTGCGTGATATAACCAAATTGCCTTGTTGCCCCCACCGACGTAGCACCACAGTTTTTTTAGAAACTTTCACCCTTTATTCACCTGAAAGATCAGACTTACAGTCTGTAAATAGGCAAGAAAGTTGAGAAATCTTCATTCCTAAAGCGCTCCTTGTCTCCGACAACACCATGAAGATTCAAATAGCCTTGTTCGTTCCTTACAACAAAGGGAAGCGTTGCTCTTTTCTAACAACAAAATGAAGTGTTGTTCGGTTAGTTTCGTACTCACGGACTTTTCGTACCCTTAAAAACTTTATCTTAGTTTTTAACAATACCATGATGAATTCGACGACATTAATCGATCCTATTATAAGAATTGAAATACGTTTGAGTAACGATTCCAACGCTTCGAGATGACTCCCTAATGGTTCGAGATGACTCCCTAATGGTTCGAGATGACTCCCTAATGGTTCGAGATGACTCCCTAATGGTTCGAGATGACTCTCGGGTGACTTGACTGTAAACCTTTATGAAGAGCACTAAGTAGAAAACTAGACTGTCAAAGACCGCATGTGGCTACTCGTATAGCACAATTTTTACAGCATTAAAAAAAAAAAAAAAAAAAAATAGAGGTTGTATAATGACGCAAAAACGAAGTGTTGTAGAAAATTTTGTTTCACAAGCAAAATAGAAAACCTGCCGCCTACCACACATTTATGAGTACTCCGTCCTACAAGAGAAAGATGATGAAGAATATACTGTCTCATTGGCATTCAACCAATAATTAAATGATAACAAATAATAATTACATTAGCAATAATAATAGCACATAGTAATATAGTATTGATTTATAGGGGCTAGCTCGAAAGCCTCATGGTTCCCCAATCTTCTGGGCTCCAATGATTACCTATGCTTCTTTCAATTTCGCCTGTTAATTGCAAAAATCTTCCTTATTTTATAGCGTTTCCGTTTTTTGAGACTTGTTTCATACTAAAAGGTATACCGCCGCCTGGTTAGCTCAATTGGGAGAGCGCCGGACTGCTGTGCGGGAGGTCGAGAGCTCAATACCGGCCGGACCAACACTTAGGGTCTTAAAATTAACTGAGAAGAATATGCTTCCTTTCTTTAACATCAAGAAATGGTTAGATATTCTAGTCTTCTCGGATAGGGACGAATAAATGGAGGTCCCGTCTCCTGCAGGGTTGGGGCACGAGATTACTGTGTGATGGATGTCCTCCCTGGGGTGGGTTGGGTGGGTAGTTACAGGGCCGTTCTGAAAACCACTTCTGTGAGAACGCACCCTGTCTAAAGATTATTATCTATTCCCCTTCTCAAGATATTCCGCCATTCCACCGATCCTCCATTCCATCATTCTGCAGAATAACTCAAAATATCGTATTTCGTAGCCTGCTCCATTCGCAAATTTAGCCGCTCTTTTCAGCACAAGTCGCTGATGCAAATAGGAAAATGCTTTTAGCGCAAATTGCGCAAGCCTTGGTCTATTTGGTCTACAGTAGTCCCAGCTTGGTAATCAATGCTTTCCCAGAATCCTTTGCGCTAGTGGCAGGTGAGGTTCGTATTTCGTACTTAACCTTCGTCTCTTGTCCTCAAATCCGTAGGATTCTTCAAAAATGATTTTACGACGGAAGGAGAACTTGTAAACCAGGTAAGAGTTTCCTTGATCTAGCTACTGAGGTTATTAAAGTGCAAAAAATGAATTCGTGTGTCGAGGGAAACCTTTGGGAAGAAGCCACTGCCGAATGAATCTTCTGTTTTATTTTAAGTTTTTGACCTTCTTCATACATACACACATACAAACATACATACGTACATACATACATACATACATACATACATACATACATACATACATACATACATTTTATTTGTTAGATTCGTATATAAAGGGCTTCGTTTTCCCATAGTTAGCTCGAGAGCTATTCTAGGTGGGTCGCATGTTAGAAGCAAGACTATTGCATAAGCATTCACAGAGTACTTAAACCTAATAAATAGGACAAAGTTTTTCATGTGTGCGTTAAATCTTTCCCTTGAGTCGTAAACTGTTCAAATATTTTCCTTCCTTCACACACATGTCACAATTATAATGATCACACATGAAAACCAGATGTTAAAACTTTTTTATGAGGTTGTTTTGAACTTTGGAGCTATGTCTTCACGATTCTTCGTTTTCAATCACGTGATCAAAATTGGAGGAATCACTTCCGGCGGCCATGTTGGAAGATATACAAAGCTTTCATAATGGCGGACGTGACTAGTTCTTCTCACATTGATATTGTATTTGACGACTATTGGTTAACTTTAGATGATATTACGAAGGCTCGCTATCGTTACAAAGCTCTACTGTATGGTTTTGATCCATATAAGTTGAAAAAGAGCGTTTTTCAGAAGATTTAAGCTTGCTTCCCGCCGTTCAGTACCCGGATATCGTGAACTATTTTGGTGGTTCAAACGTCTTGGACAACCATGTTACAAATGAAATCCTACAAAGCCATGGAGCTTACAACTTTTTCGTCTCGGGGTGGGTAAACACTCTTAATATCAAGAAAACAGGAGGAAAAGTCGAGTCAAGTTTACGACAGTATTACTATAATTTGAGCTTTGGCAAACAAATATTCCAGCTTATGTTGTTTAACTTGAAATAATATACTTCTGTTCTGCATTTGGAGTAAGAGGATAAAATCTTTAGAAGATCTATTGTAGGTCAAGTGTACAGTTTAAAGATGTTTTATATACAAACCTAGGTTTTAATGCTGCCACCAAATACCCATTTTTTGTTTCCAATTAGAAAAAGTAATAAGTCAATTCCTTCTCATGCAGGTTAATAGCAAATGCTTAGCTTTGCATTTGTATCAATGATAGCATCATATATTTTTTCTTAAACCATGCATTCATTGAGAATCAATTGTAAAATTCAACAGTTTATTGTACAGTAGTGACATAAGTTTTCACATTTTAGCCTTTGGTGATATTCTTGCATACTTAATGAGTGATGAAGCTTAACCCATTAGTGCTAGAATGGTTTTCATTCCCATTTCAGTAGATCTCTAAATGCTCTATGAAAATGAAAACTTTTTGCAATGAGGTGTATTCATAAGATTGCTATGCACAACTGAACAATAATTTACAGCTCTAATTGAATGGTACCACCGACTCAGATAGATTTGTCAAGGCCCAGGATACTCTAGCAATCTGGTCAATGGGGGATAATGATTCTCCGGACTTTGCTTTCACCAGGTCGATGGGTAGAGTGCTTTGCAGAATAATATATTTCCTCCGCATAATCCACCTATCGAATATTCTATGAGCAGTTGGTACAGAAATGTTGAACCTGTAGGCTGAGTCTTGTAAAGGCAAGTTCAACTTTGTCCGCGTCAATGTCAACAAAAATTCGTAGAATTGTTGTAAGGCATTTCGCTTTGTCAAAATAACATGTTTACAAACAAGGTTGGAAACATGCGTGAGATTTTTTGCAAAGAAAACAATAGAAACTGGGAATTGGGTTGACTTCAAACAAAAACAGTTGTTGCTATTTCTGTGCATGTCAATTTCACTCACGCTGTTTTCACGCTCGCGCTTAGTTGTTGTCACACGGTCCCATGATAGTTCTTAATGTATCTTTTAGCTGTGTCTGGATTATTTTGACTTGAAAGATGTTCGAAAGTCGGTTGATTTAAGTCGCTGGACATCGAGTTCGATTCTACGAGAGTAAACTCTGATTCGGCAGTGGTGGAAGATGAATCTTTGGAAGGTCAGTCGACGTCGAGGCTTCGGAGGCACGGCGCGCAGCTTTTGAAGGTTTATTTTACATGTTCTGGGCTCTTGTTTTAGCTCGTTTTTCTCGATGAAAGCCTTTTGTTGGGTCTTTGATGCTGGAATGGCTCATGTTTACAGTCAGAGCCCAATCTACATTTGTTGTATCTTCCAGTGCGGATGGCTGTCCTAAGGTAATATTTGCAAATGTTGTGAAGCTATATAGTACCACAAAACTGAGCAAAAAATTTCATACTTTAGATATGTTTTACCTGACGCGAAATGAGCACTGCAAACACGAGTTCCATCAATCTTTTTTTCGGTGAGATCTTTGCTGTCTCCTTTGATATTTTTGATCCACTGTTGTCTTCGCTCCGCGGAAAGTTTACTAGTTTGCTCTCCCTGATGAGTTATTATTTTGGGCATTCTGAGGAAACTACACTCTTTGTCTCGAGTATTATGATACCCACAATTAAAAACAGCACAAAGAGTTGGCGTAATGAAGAAAATCACCAGTTTTAGCTTCACGACTGACTACACGTGCAGCCGAGCATACGCTTTCGCGTGTTTGTATATCTTCCAACATGGCCGACTTCCGGTTTTTTAACCCTGACCTCAGAGGAAGTGACGTCAAGTGAAAACGAAGAATTGGAGTTAAAATTCCCACACTGATTGTTATGCAATCTATTGTGGTTTCCATGAGCATTCTAAGAATCATTTCGACTCTGTTACAGGACGAACTTCACAGGCCCTTTCTACAGATCTGAGTTACAAAGTGCAAGATCATTCAACTAGGGCTAACCATTCAAAAAGGAAATGTATCTTCAACTTCTAACAGGTATTTATCATTCACATCTAAGTATTTAAGAAATGAATTACTTCATGAAGTAACCTTACTTTTGGTGATTTTTGCAGCTATTTTTTGGTTTAAGATGAATTATTCAGTTATTACTATGTAGCTGACAGTACTAGCAGGCAAGATGAAGCCAATCCTGTGTTCTTATTGGCTTCTGGACCAGGCAAGATAAGTCCATCTTGCCTGCTTGGGATTGCCTGTATTGATCCTGTGCAAGAAGAAAAGTGGGTGGAGCAGACTAACAAAGTTGATGAAGTTGTAAAGAGCAGAAGAAGAAAGTCAAGACAAAGAAAAAATGAAAGGACCCTCTTTGGTTTATTGTGTCACAGACATAGTTTCTTGCTGGGGTCTTGAAATGAAAAAATCATTTTGATTCTTCGAAATGAGATATATTTTTGCAATATAGTAAATCCTTTATTAACCAAGCTTGGTGGTCAAGATTTGCAGGATATTAGCCTAGTTCATACTCTAAGTTTTTATGGACCAAGTGGAAGTCCAGGTCCCTAAAAATGTCGAAAAAGGAATTCAGCCAAAATCCAGCCACCTTGACTTCACTTTTGGTCAATAACTCATATCTTGCTGACTCACAAAAACTGTTATGTCATCAAGGCTATTTAAGGTTGAAGCTGCAGGAGTTATGCTGTGAACACATTATATGCTAGTCTTTGATTCACTGTGAAACTTGAAAAGTTCAAAAAGTGTTTCCCTGTAGATTTTAAGTCATCTTGACTCCCAAGTGTTTATTTCTAGGAAGCATAAAAAAATCATCAATGAAAATGAAATTCCTCAGAAAATTTGCAGCATATAGGATACAGATTGGAGTTTCTGTCAGTCATTACCATAAGTAGCTTTCGTTCTAGAATGTTACATGATTTTTTATTTCTTAAAAGGGCTCCTGTTACTGGAGGTTGGATTTGTAGGTAAGATACCAGTACTATCATTTGAGTAATAATGACAAAATCTTTAAAAAAATGTTGTTAACATTTACATTATCATGTACAGTTCTTTAATGTGATGGTTGATGATGGGGAAGCCTGAATCAACTATAACTGCTAGAAACTGGGAGTTATTCATTGTAATCCTTTGAATGTATTTATCTGGAGTTTGGCTACTCTTGGTCCTCATTTTTGGGGGTATAGTTTTGTGAGGGGAAAAGGTTTCAATAAATGTTTGAACTCACCAGAAAAAATTGATCATGTTGAGTAATTGTCTACCATTGGTGCGAGTAGTCCTAAAAAGGACTTTGTCAGTGATAGTGACTGTTATTTTGAAATGCAAAGAGAAGCCATCATCAGAGTCTTGGCTTTTGTCGAAATACATAAATGGCATTTTCACAACATTAAGAAATCATTCTGTCCTGAAAGAATACTGCAGTATTTTCAGTTTCTGAATGACCCTGTGACCCTGAAATGTGGTGACCACAGAGTGTGACCTTGAATTGATACAGAACATATGAATAAAGGCTGATAGTTTCTAAAGAAACTGTTTAGCGCTGCGTCGGTGGGGATAACAAAATAACTTGAATATATCAACAAAGTTGAAATGGTAAATTGGCCACCGTTGCGGTTATAAAAGCTGATATTTTGAGTGTTAGCCCTTCGTCATTCGCTCCGATGAAGGGCTAACGCTCGAAACGTCAGCTTTTGTAACCGTAACGGTGGCCAATTTACCATTTCAACTTTGTTGATATATTCAAATTATTTTAATACAGAGCATAGTTGAAACCAAAATTGTATCAACCAACCCTGAGGGGAGGCAGATGTATGTTCAGTGCATTCTCTCCTATTATTTCATTGTTTACGTGGTTGCATGTATCATTCTGCAATACACAGGGTATGGTTTCAGGTTCTTGAGTCCTTGATACAGTGTATAGTTTTGTATGTAGCCTCTTTAACAGGTTGTCTGTGTTAATTGGAATATTCCAAAAGGATATGAGCACCTTTGTTAAAAATCTAATCATTAGTATCCTGTTTGAATTTGGTAGACCTGGCTTGATGGTGCCAATAACCTTCCCATGAGTAAACCCTTCCTCTTGTGGATAGCATTACTAACTCTCCATGCTATCTTCTGATTTTATAGCTTCAAATTGTAACAAGGGGTCTCATACAGGTTCCTTTGGAACAGTGTCTTCACCATCATATTCAACAAGTTCAACTTACGCTAACAACCTGTACTGTACTTATGATATCCGAGTTGGAAGTGGTTCTGGAATCAAACTGTCATGGTTGTCATTTGACATTGAGGGGGAAATGCCAAACTGTAATGATGATTATGTGGAGATTTTTATTGGATGCAGAAGAAGTTCCATTGGCAGGTACTGCTCTGGAAATGGATACAAGCCATTTGATGTTTATTCAAGTGACAACTGCCTGCGCTTAAGGTTCAAGTCCAATAGCTCTGGTGCTGGCAAAGGATTTCAAGCAAGTTACAAATCAGTTTCTCTTGGTATTGTTGCTATATTTATTGATTAAGAATAATAATACAATAAATAATAGAGTATGGGATGGGTAAAGAAAATTATAAGGTATTTGAAGAGGAGTGTGTCTCTAAAACTTTTGCTACAGTGTGCTGGTTTGCGTGAAGAATGTTTAGAAGAGATCTAAACCTTTTAACTCCTATGAGTCACCATTAGATGGAATTTCAATACACTATGAAGCAGATAGATAGTAAGAATAAAGAAAACATCAATTAGGGGATTATTAGTTGATCCAATACTGAATTCACCAAACTAACATCATAAGAATTATATGGCAGGCATTAAGAAGAATTAGGTATGAGATCTTGGGATTAACTTGAGTTGATAAGAGGAAGAGAAAGAGCAGCTGACAAAATCAACCAGTCATAATGTAATTTATTACATCCATTTTGAAATCACTGGTGGTCCCTGTAATCTGATTGGCTTTAATTGGTACGATTTATTCCCAAATCGCACCATTTTTTGCTCTAAATCGCATCATTTTTTGCTCTAAATCGCATCATTTTACACTTGACTGAGTTTTTGACACAATGTCAAAGTCTTTCTGTTTTGCATACAAAATAAGATGTAAACACGTTTCCGGTTCCACTTTTTATTTAAAAACCGGCTCAGCACTGCATCAGTAAAATATTTGAATTGAACAAGTCCCGTATTTGGGCGATTTCAAAATGGATGTAATAAAGTGGTAATTGAACCTCATGTCGTGCAATTTTGGTCTGAAATCATACGTGTGATTTCAAATTGAACTCGCGCTGTGCGCTCGTTCGATTTTGAAATCACGCGTATGATTTCAGCCCAAATTGCACTCCACTCAGTTCAATTAACATTATAAATTAAATAGTCCTTTTTACAGTTGTGGGCTTGGTGGCCAAGCCTTTGAACAGGAGTGAGGCTTAGGGTGACCTTGTTATGATAGAGATGTGGCTACTTTTCAAATGCAAATTACTTTGTTATCATGCTAACTAGATACAGGTCTCTATCACAACAGGGTCACCCTTAGCCTCACTCCTGTTCAAAGGCTTGGCCACCAAGCCCACAACTGTAAAAGGGACTATTAGCATCTTGCCTCCTTTTTGGCTTTCCAGGTAGATCTGAAGTCATTTTAATGAGTAATAGGTTTTGATATTCTGCAGCCACAACTTTCTTGAATGACCTCTATCATCCTGGGAAATGAAAAAATGGAAGAAGAATGTGAATGATTGAGATAAAGGCAAACAAAATTAAGAAATTGTAATGTTTGGCTCTTAATGGGGATCCTTCTATTTTCTAGATTCAAAGTGCTGTCACACTTTACCTTTATACACTACAGCTATATTTTAACATAAGGAAACTCCTATTAGGAAGAAAATATACTCTTCCATTTCACTTTATCAAACATTTTAAGTAAAGAAAGGATATCATAAAAGTTTTTAAAATACTGTGTAAAAACTGGTGTATAACCTGCACTTGTTGATAAGCCACACTCAGGTTTGGCAACTCAAATTTGGAAAGATAAGTCATTTAAAAGGTGATTGAAACAAATCACAAGTGGAGATCCTAGAAAGTTGCTTTATATTGGTCCTTTTATCAAACTTATACGCACATAAGGCAACCAACATTGAAAACAGACAACACTTTGAATCCTTATCAGAAAGATGTACAGCTTATATGCTGGTGGTATAATGGTGCATGATTTGAACTCACTGAACTCACAATAAAAATTTTAGTTCTACACAATTTGCTGAATAAAGTATATTCCATAATTTCAAGCATTAATTTTGCAAACAGCATCTACTATATATATGGAGTACCATTTTGTACTTTCTATCTTTTTTAAAACATAACATTAATTACCTAACAGGCTGTATTTGTTTGAGTCCACAGGAAGTTCAAGTGGTGTAGGAGGTATGTGGTCAAAGTTATAGATCCTCAGGGCTGTGGTCTAGCAGTGCTCGGTGGTCCCTGGTGCTTAACTTTTGCTCTTGGGAGACTCAGGAATCTTAGTTTTTTCATCTTAAGAAACATATGCTGGGCACCCTGGATTTCACAGTTTCAGAGCACTAGGCTCCCTTCAATTTTTCTTTGAGCACAGCCTTGATCCTTGATGAGTCATGTTTATTAAAAAAAAAATGGTCATGAAGGGTGTAATTCAAGAATATTTTTTGTTTATTCCAATGGAATCATTCCCTCATGAAACCAAATATTTAAACAGCTGTTTGTGAAACTGAGCTGCCTGTGCTTTGACAAACAGCTTTCTTTTAAATTAGAGCTTCCCTAAAAAATAGCAAGGACTTGTTGTCGTCCTTGTTTTTTAGTGCTGTGTATTCATTTGGGAGAATAATTTGTAACTTTTTACCCTTATTATATCTTTAAAAAGGGTCAACATGTTTTTCGACAAAGACTCTTTCTTCAACCTCTGGAGTTATAAGCTCTCCAAATTGGCCTAGAGATTATCCCTCTCTTAAAGACTGCTACTGGAAGATTGAGGTTGGAAGGAACAGAGGCATTAAAATTGCTTTTATGGACTTCGAATTAAAATATGATTTTGGATGTGATGATGACAAGGTCAAAGTAAAAGGTAACAGAAGTTCTTAATGTTATTTATTAGTAGTATAATTTGTACCACACAGGTGAATAATACTTTGTGGGATGCGCTGATTGGCTGGTATGGAGGTGAGCAGTCAGCGGTCAGCATGAGAATCAGATGTGCTTTTGTCTGCTCTCTCCAAATTTTCCTGTTTTTGATGGTTTTATGCTCTGGAAACTTGTTACACCTCAAGAAATGTTTAACTAAGGCGAGTTGCTTGTCTCTGTGAGCTAATGGAAAGTGCTTGGCTCCTTGTGAGGTCTCCAACTTGTGCTACGCTCTTGTAAAGGATTTTGGTTTGTGCAGCCATCTTGGTTTTAAGCTTGTTTCCAAGTGTAAGAAACACTTCCTCTCTCGCAGAATTAACTCTCACTGCAATTCAACTGCTTCTTTTCAACTGGATAATGTAGTACTTTGTGGAGATGTTCATCCTAATCCAGTTTCTACTGGAAGAAAGCCTCCCACATGGAAACATCAATGTGTGATCTGCTCCAAACCAGTCCGCTCAAACCAAAAGGGAATTCTCTGTGTTGGATGCTGTAATCAGCATCATACCAAGTGCATCGGCATGAACAACAGAACTGCATGATGCTAAGTTCTTTTGAAAATTCTTGGTATTTTATGAATTGCTCGTTTCCTTTCAACGTCATAGATTCATTTTTTGAGGAAGCGACTGAACAAATTACAGAAGTCAATTTTCAGGCATTGCCCTCATCAGACAGAGTTAATGCCAAATGTAATTAAGTATGCATGCTTTCCTACTTACAGATTCTTTCAATATTGTTGCCATGACAGAGACTTGGCAACATAACTCTAATAACTATCTGGATTGTGAGCTCCAACTTAAGGGATACACTGTGTACTGGAAGGATAGAAGCAACCAGCAAGGTGGACGAGTTCTCATAGCTGCAAGAGACACACTTGAAAATTGAAGCTTAGATGATTGCTCTTGAAATTTATCCTAACCTTACCACATATGTTCTCTAATGTATTTTCTACAAACCACCTGGTACAGATGAGTCATTTCTTGAATGTTTTAGGGACTTCCTAGTGAAGTACTCAAGAACTGGCCTAGTTAATCTTGTAGTAACTAGTGATTTCAATTTTCCAAACATTGATTGGAACCTCAGTTGCTCTTTAAACTCTCATCCTGGATCTGAAGATGTTTGCAACATTTTGATGATTTCTTTTTTATTCAGAAGAATATGCATATAACCTGTGACTCAAGGAATCCTGGCTCTCTTGGAAATATTCTGGATCTTGTTCTTACGAATAATGACCTCCTAGTTGAAGAGATAGTTGTGAGACCTGATGCTTCTGATTTAGACTATCATCCCCTTACCTTTAAGTTACATGCCAAGACGAGAAAGCCAGATAATGCTCAGCCGAGGGTCCATATTTATTAAAAGGCTGATTTTCAAGGTCTGAAAAATTCATTACAGTCTATGCCATGGGATCCAGTAACCTCTGAAGCCTGTATAAATACAAGTCTGGAAAAGTTTCAAGATATTGTACTTTCTGCCATTATACTGCAGATAACACTCAAACAGCACTCCAGACCTCCCTGGATTAATAATGAAGTTATGAAACTTGTTCGAAAGAAGAAGAGGCTTTGGAAATATTCTAAGTCCAGTGGTTCTCAAGATTTGTTCATGATGTTGAAGGAACTTAAAAAGAAAACAGAGACTTATTATTTGCAGTTACTCTCAATACCTACAATCCCTGTTGGAGAAGATTCTAGATAATTTTAAACATTTTTGGCCTTCTACTTCATGAAGTCAAAAGCCAGGAGAATCCCAGAGACTGTCATCTATGGTAACATGTATTCAACTGAACTGACTTCCGAAGTGGAACTTTTAGCAATTTTTTTCAATCCACTTATTCAAATCTTCATTAGATGTGAATTTGTCATCTCCAGATGTTGTAAATCCTTACTTACTATTGAATGTTACAACTTCAGCTTCAGAAGTGCAAGTAAATCTCCTGACATGGGTAGTCTACCAACCCAAATTCTCCGAACTTGTGCAAAAGAACTTTCAGTACCCTTGACTCGTCAGTTCAATTCATCACTGAAGTCTGGTGTAATGCCTACCTTATGGAAATCTGCTAACATCACCCCTGTTAGTAAAGGTGATAACAGGGAACTTGTTGATAACTATAGATCTATTTCCCTGCTGCCCATTTCTGCTAAGTGTTTGGAGCGTATTATGCATAATGCTATCTATTCACATGTTTCACCCCACTTAAGCGAATGGCAGCATGGTTTTGTCAAAGGAAGGTTATGCAAGACTGACTGGTCCTTACCCACCATCAGTGGGCCATGGCTCTGGATGACAATCATCAAGTAGATGTGGCCTTTCTGGACTTCTCTAAAGCCTTTGATAGGGTTAGTTACCCAGTTTTACTGCAAAAGCTTTGTGGCTTTGGAATCTCTGGCTCTATCTTACAATGATGTGAAAGCTATTTAACTTAATGACAACAAAGAGTGGTCTTGGATGGTGTCTCGTCATCTTGGTCAGGAGTTTCTTCTGGCAGTCCACAAGGCTCTCTTTCAGGTCCACTGTTCTTTGTTATATTCATAAATGATCTCCCAGAGTCTGTACATCCTGGAAATACCATCACCTTCCATGCAGATGACTGTAAAACTTCAAGGGTCATTAACTCTGCTTCAGATCAAAACTTGTTTCAGGAGGATATGGATAACCTTCACGAATGGGGCGTATGCAATTTTGTGGATTTTAACTAAAAGAAATGCAAAATAGTGAGAATTACTAAGAAGAAACAGCCTTTTATCTCAATTTCTTCTCAGACAACTCAGCTTTGGAGGAAGTCAAGAAACTCTAAGATTCACGGATAACAACTGCATGATCAGCACTTGTATTGGAATTTGCACATTGACAAGGTAGTAGCCAAAGCAAACAGGATGCTAGGATTAATTAAATGAACCTGCAGAGATTTTGATCGTCACAAGACTCTGAGAGCTCTCTGCTGTGCTCTTGTATGATCCAATTTAGAATACTGCTCACTCATATGGTCCCCTTACACCAAAAGGGCATTGGAAAGTTGGAGAAAGTTCTGTGTGGTATAAACTAAAACAATTATTCGCCTACAGGTTGGTAAATATCCACCATGGCTCAATAAATATCCACCACTATTCACCTCCACTTTGTGCAATAATTGTTAATTGTTAGAATGGAGCCCATTTGAACATATTTTTCTGTCTTTTCACCTGTTGACTTCTATTTTACTCTGTTTCTTGTACATCAATTTATTACAAGGTAACATTTATCATTGTAGATATCTACGGAACCTATTGGACCTGTTTCTCACAACTTTTGTCCTGTTTTGTAGGAGGAGATGACAGTGATTCATACGATCAATCCAAAACCATCAGAGACTCTGCGTGTGGTGAAAAGTTACCCTTTGACTTTACTTCATCAAAAGAGAGAATTTGGATTAGGTTTAAATCTGACAGTTTTAAAAGTGGGCGGGGGTTTGTTGCTGGCTACGTAATGTATAAATCAAGTAAGTCTTTTGTGACCTGTTTGCAAGGGAGCCAAATTTATATATTGTAATGTACAATATACTCTATATACTGGGTGACTGTTTGACACCCTTAATAATATCAAGTAAAGTAAGCTGTCTGAGCTGTTGAACTTTACAATAACTTATTTGTTTCCTTTATGGCCTGCATCACAGGCATTTTTATCCTTTTAGCTTAGTGGGAGTCAGGCAAGGGTCGCAACTATTAATTCTTGTGTATCAGTTCCCCCTTTGTTGATCAAAAACACTAACCTTCTGCATGCATTTTAATTACATTATTCTGTGTTTGAAAATTGTTATTATCCAATACCACTGTCAATAACGAAGGGACTTACAATCAACTAAAGGACAAAAAGAAAGTTCACTGATATTCCTTAATGCTTGAGTCACATGCGTGGATTTTTCGGCCGTAGTGTAGTTACGTCATTCTACCGGCAGTAGCCATAAGATTTTCATAGTTGTTTTCAGAAATTGTTAGGACTTACACAGTAATAAAGGGAATTAGTTAAAAGATCTTGGGTAATTCTCAGAGGTCATGGAGGAACATGGAGAGGAAACTCTTGTAATTACACTGAAAAAGTTGACAGTTATGGTGGTTCATTTTCCTCTGAATATTTACGTATGATGGACGATCCTCGCAGTAGATAGCGCTATTTAGGCAATAGCGAAAATCAGACCTGAAAATTTTTTTCAGGTCTGATTTTCGCTATTGCCTAAATAGCGCTATCTACTGCGAGGATCGTCCATCATATGTATCTAATACCGCAGTTCAAAAATATATGAACTTCATATATTCATTGTATCTCCTCTGAATATTGTTGGGGTCAATTTCTAGCCAATCTTTCAACAAAAATTTGAAGTGAAGGGAATATTAGCATAAAGTAATTCAACCTTTTTCTTACCTTTTTTTGTTTAGATTTAGTGCTTTTCTACATGCAGGAGTGCATTTCAATTGGAATGGACAAATTAGAATTTGAGAATCTGGGTTGCCTAAGTTTGGTCAAACTATTAACTTATTTTAAATTATGCAGAAGTCATTTAAGTTCATTTCTTAAAAGCAAGAAACCAAACCAACCTGTGCAAGGGACATGTACACACTCACGTACAATCTACAGCAACGGTACATGCTCTTACATACATACATGCATACATATATTGTGGGAGGAAAAAGACAAGTAAACTACAAGTTCATCCCTACAAGCCTGTTTCGTGGTCGCCCACTCATCAGGGGATTTAACGAGAATAACCTTTACCATTGCTTATATACAATATAATTTGCATGATCTAACTAGTCTAATTTATGTAGCGCGAAATTGACAGTTTAGTTGTTGCGTTGGAGGGCTTTGCTTCTGTGGCGGCATGAAGACACGAGTTCATTACGTTTGTTTAGTGTTGATAGTTCGGGCCGGCAGATGATTAGGAATTTTTCTTTGAGGCAGAGGCTACATCTTTTAGTTGAGCTGTTATACGGTGAGTGCGATGAGAGAATGCGCCAGGAAATAAAGTGATCGATGTTGTTGTCTTTGAGGGTCCAGATGTGCTTGCTGAGTTCGGTAGAGTTTCTGTGTTTAGCGTGGCGGAATGATGCGGTGTGGTTTCTGTATCTTGTTTTGAAGTCATTCTCTGTGAGTCCGATGTACGTTTCTGTCGTGTTGTTGTCTACCAATCCTCCGTTACACGCAAAGACAACAACACGACAGAAACATACATCGGACTCACAGAGAATGACTTCTGTCGTGTTGTTGTCTACCAAGCCTCCGTTACACGCAAAGACAACAACACGACAGAAACATACATCGGACTCACAGAGAATGACTTCAAAACAAGATACAGAAACCACACCGCATCATTCCGCCACGCTAAACACAGAAACTCTACCGAACTCAGCAAGCACATCTGGACCCTCAAAGACAACAACATCGATCCCTTTATTTCCTGGCGCATTCTCTCATCGCACTCACCGTATAACAGCTCAACTAAAAGATGTAGCCTCTGCCTCAAAGAAAAATTCCTAATCATCTGCCGGCCCGAACTATCAACACTAAACAAACGTAATGAACTCGTGTCTTCATGCCGCCACAGAAGCAAAGCCCTCCTACGCAACAACTAAACTGTCAATTTCGCGCTGCATAAATTAGACTAGTTAGATCATGCAAATTATATTGTATATAAGCAATGGTAAAGGTTATTCTCGTTAAATCCCCTGATGAGTGGGCGACCACGAAACAGGCTTGTAGGGATGAACTTGTAGTTTACTTGTCTTTTTCCTCCCACAATATATACTTCGCTCTACTTCTATGTATTGAGCACTGTTCTACGAAAATCAAGTCACACTTTACATGCATACATACATAGGTTAATTGACCACTCCCCATAGGGGCTTTTCAGGGCCAACACTCACCCATCCCACCCAGGGGAGGACATCCACCACACAGTAATCTCGTGCATGGGAAATTAACGTCTCCTACCGTTAACTCTGCCAGGAGATGGGGCCTACAGTTTATTCGTCCTTATCCGAGAAGACTAGAATATCTATCCATTTCTTGATTATAGAAAGGTAGCAAATTGTCCTCACTTTTTTTAAGACCATGAGCGTTTGGTCTGGCCGGGGCTCGAACCCTCGACCTCCCACACAACACAATCTGGCGTTCTAACCAATTGAGATAACCGGGAGGTGGTTAGCTCAATTGGTTAAGTTTATTTGAGATGAACAATAGAATTTCACCATACTTAAGTAAATTAATTTTTTTCATTCTATCCCATCAGGTGATGACAGCAGCTCCCTTGGTGGTGTTGTGGTTGGCATCCTGGTTCCACTGGTTTTTGTGTTTTTTTGTGCTGGTTGTATTTACTATAGATGTGTACGTCAAAGGAGACTGGCAAGGGCACAACAACACACAGCTGTGGCTTATGTTGCCGCCCCACCACAGCAAGTGACCATAAATCACCCTCCCCCAGCACCTCAGCCAGGCTATGGACCCCCGCCTCCTCAAACAGGACACTATCCTCCTCCACAGCCTGGCTATGCACCTCCACCACAGCCAGGTTATGCACCACCACCCTACAGTCAAGTGATGGGGGCATCCTACCTACAACAAGGTAAGTTGGTGGAACTGTGCTTTTAATGTGAAGGGTTATTGTCAAAGGAAACTCAAGGTTTTTATTAAGTCTCTGGTACTTGGAAAAAGAAAAATTTCAAGTCACACAATCCCTGCCCCTCCCAAAATAATTTCAAATACTGGGAAGGAGGAAGGTGAAGGTCATTCATTGCATATACTGTACCAGTTCAAAAGTAAAGGCAGTGGCTTTGCCAATCACTATGCATGGCGATACAAGCAGCAACTTCACTTAGGGAAGTACAAACCTTGTTACAAGTAAACTGAACGTTCACCCGGCTATTTTGGCTTCTTCCTTCAGTAAATGAAATATATATGTGAAAATGGAGGCATGGATGTGAAATCATTCAAGAGGTGCTAGGACGCGCAGAGCATTGCTTTGTGCTGAGTATATGACACTTGCAAAGAGAACCACAGATAGCCTGGCACTGTGAAACATCTTGGATATACTTAAATGTACGATTTGAAGTCTGTTTAAATTTGTTTTCAGACAAATCTGGATCTTATCCTGTTGCACCACCTGGAGGAGCACCACCCTTTTCCTCGGGACAACCGTATCCTCCTGGTCCTACTGCACCATACCCGCCTGGACAACCAGCTGGAGCACCACCGTACCCCATCGCACAACCAGATGGAGTGCCTCCTTTCCCAGCATTTCAGCCAGCACCTGGAGGTGTGGCACCTTACCCATCAGCACCTCCTCCTGCAGGAACGCCACCTTATCCTCAACAGTAATTGCCTGTCAATTACACGAATCCTTCTCATTTTAAAAGGGAATCTAACATTTTGGGTCAGAGAACGTTGGATTGGCCAACAAATATCTCTTACTCTTTTAAAAGACTGAAATGACCTGGTCGTTCTTAAATTGCAATGTTGGTGAAACTAGTCTACCAGTGCAGCCAATTCAGATGACTTCCAAGGACAATTTTTAGCTAAAGGAAAGATCACAATAGTCAGTGATTATTTATTATAGAATTTCGTTAACTTTATTAATCTGTTGATCTTGGATTTATAAGAGACGGTGGCTGTAACGATATTGGTTAAGGCCATGATAGAGAATGAGATGATGACCAAAAATCCTGATTGAGGTATCAATAATTATCAGATATTGATATAACAATTTAGAACTAAACCTGAAAAGGTATTGTTTAACACAGTTAAGTATAGTGAGCGCTCTCCTTAAGCGGGTATTACGGCATTGGTAACAAGGATTCTTATTCAGCTGAATGTCAAAGGGTGGATCTCTTGATGTTCTTGTTATTTTTGTCTTCTAAGACCATAAGGGAGTTGCGTCACAGTTTGTGGATCTTCTGAAATTTATTTTAAATTTTAGAACTTTCTCAATTGCAGTCCATGTTAATCCTCCTTGTTTCTCTGCGGTTTGTCTTTCTCATGAATTTAAATTTTTTAGTATCCACTCAATTTAAATGGAATTTTGGACACGAAAAAATACGAATCAAAATTTTCCAATCTTAATCATTAATATTGTCATTCACCATATGAATACAAAGATGTGAATCCCTGTCAAGTTTTTTTTCTTTTTTTTTCATGAGAACTCTTTCGTATTTGTTTGTACCAAGTTCAATAACAGTAAAAACCACTGACGCCTCTTATGAGAAAGTGTCAAACAACCTGCAGTAGTACTATTTACAATGGCAACGTTAACAAGTAGGCGGCGTTTTCCGAAAATCATTCCTTATCGTATGGCTTTGTTAAGCTATATTTATTATTCTATTTAAGTACTGTATATAAGGAGTGTGTAACACTCGAATATAATGGCTCAGTGCTTAATATTACAGAGAAATTTCTGGAGTTCTTTTTCGCATTTCAGGAGAAAGCGTGTCACATTGAGTGCTGAATAAAGTTAATCGTATTAAGATATTTAGAAATTTGGTTTTATTTAATGAGTCGATAGTGTAACTTGGCCTCTGTAGAGAGTTTCTAGAGCTGACGTTTCAAACGTTAGCCCTTGGTCTGAGCGAATGATGGTGGCCAATTTATGTCATTAACTCAGTTGATGAAACCAAATTGTCTGGTTATACCCCTTCCTCACGCTCCATCGACGTAGCACCGCAGTTTCTTTAGAGATTTACCTCTCTACTGATTAGTTTCGAGCCATCCCAAAAATGATAGTTTCTCGCAAGAGGAGTGTTCTCGAAACTTCTGTAGTTAGAGCAAATAGCTCGGAAAACGATGTTGCAATTTTGCAATAGTGTCAGATCTTCCGGGGATCAACTTGTTGGTTGCCAAAGGATAGACTTCATTGGCCGGAAGATGTATATGTGATTTTCATATGTGATTCTTCTAGTTTATGAAGACCTCCTTAATGGCAAATATCTCACACTTTTGTGAAGTTTCCCCTCGATAGACCCCCCGGAATGCCAACCACCCGTCTAATCGTGGAATTTAAGATGCAAGGCTCGAAGTGGTCCTTAGGTAGATTTGAGTAAGCATTTTGTTCGAATCTTTCGCACGCAAGCGGATATGATACTTCGTAAAACCCCCTCAGAACTTGGCAGGAACACTGCACAGCTCGAAAACTTTATCTTAGTACTCCTCGGTTATCCTTCTCGGCCCAGCCTTCATGTTAGCGGTCACCCACGGGGGAGACGGGGTGACTGCTAAATACAGGTTCCACAGAATAGGGATTAAACGTGAAAAAAACAACGGTATTTTATGCCAAAAAAAGATCCCTTAATGTAGGATTTATTTAAAAAAAAAAAAACGCCCTCAAAAATGCATTGACGCTACGTTTTAAACAAAGATCATCCACAAGAAGGTGGCGCAATGTACTATAGCAGAATTACTGTACGCGGTAAACCACTATTTACCAGTCGGACCACTGAGTCATTAACTAGCAATGCGAGGAGGTTTATGAGCTCAAAGTGAAAACATTGATTCCGAGAGATAACACGAGATGAACTTAGTGCACATCTATAAGGGAAAACCATTCCTTCAAATTATCTCTTAAGCTAACAGAGTGTAAACAGGGCCGTAGCTAGCATGAGGCAAGACGAGGCAGTTGCCTCGTCTTAATTTTGGCCTTTCTTCATTTTTTTCTTAAAGATTGACTTTTCTGAAGAAAAATGCCACGGAAAATTCTTAAAAGAGCATTTCTAAACCTCTAGCTTTCAAAGTTTTCTGGGGGCATGCCCCCAGACCCCTCTTGCGGTTCGCGCCTTCCGCGCTCGAAACTTGCCTGGTCTTGTCCTGAAATCTGTCTACAGCCCTGGGCTTTCAAATGTTTTTCGCCGTCCTTACGGTACAAGAATGGATCAGTCTGCCGCGAACTGTAGTCGAAGCCATTAGTTTTAACAAGGTTAAGAAAGGACTTAAACTTCTTTTTTAACTTAGTCTCCTAGCTAGCTATTTCAATAAACATTTTCGGACTTACCTGTAAATGGGTATTTTAAATTTTGATCCTTTTCTTCCAGGTGAAACGTCATAGGGCCAATCTTTATTTTTCCTTTTCATGATGTATTTCATGCTGTTTTAATTATTGTATCGTCAATATAACATAAGTTATTTACTGTTGTGTTAAGTGTGAGATAAGTGTTTTAAAATTTGTGATTATTCAAATGTCGTATTCATAGTCATGGCACCAGAAATGAGACACGACATTTACTTACCGACCCCTAAATTAAGTTTAGATATTCAGAATGAATAGGCTTTGTGTTAGAAAAAGTCTCATGTTGTCCTTTTCCTTGCTTTTTCTCCTGTTACAGATTTCCATGAACGTTTGTCTACTATTTTGTGAGACATCGGTTGTTTCCTTTGTTTCGCTTAGCAATTTTGCGCGGGAAATTGGCGCGCGGGCGCCCGAGATTGATCCTTCACGCATGCCCTACACTTAACCGCTGTGTTCTCTTGCTGCCAAACGCTTAGCTGACAAAAGCTGACCAACGATCTGACTATCACGACGCCGACGACCACGCAAGCCGTACGCCTTGAACTGGTGAGATTCCGTTATTTATGTTCAGAGCCGAATTCCATCGTCTTCTTCTGGCTTGAGGAGGATAGATTTAAGAATGATGCATTTCAATTTCGCGTTGATAAATATTTAGTGTATCACGCCTGTGGTGAATCGATTGTTAGGGAATTTTAAAAGCTAACGTTCTGAGTCCCAAATTTATACATTTCAGTTGAGCTGCCTTTCGCTAAGTTAGCATCTTTATACCGTATTTGCCTATTATTTTATCGTCTAAACGAGATATTTCGAAATTCGAAATGTTGGCATGTTGAACTCTATGATTTTTTTTTATGTAAGATTGCTATAACACAAGTAAGACCGGAATGAATGAACCTTTATTTAAGTGTCAAAAATTCTAGCACAGGACAGTACCAATTGGGGACACTAGCAATGACAATGACAATAACTTTATTTATACTTGGATTTAAGATAGCAAATAAATGCTAATATCTCCAAGTTAAATTATCTAAATTTAAAATATTTAAAATTAATCTAATGACTAACTATCTAAATACTATCTATATATAAAATACAAAATATAATTCTGAAGCAAAGGATTTTAAAATATAATTTCTAAACAAGATAAAAACTAAGTAAAATTTATTCTACAGGTCGAATTTCAATGTAGAAATTTCGGATTTAAATTGACTTAAAACAAAACAAAGCTAGTTAAAATAAAGTAAAGTTGTCATAGTTAAAGACGTAAGTTGTCATAGTTAAGACTCCTGTAGGTGTGCTTTATTCTTTGCAGATTGCCATATGTTGCGGTCTTTCCTTACACTTAGGTAGCACGGAAAGCCGTAAAACTCTTGAACAAAAGCTCATCTTTCAAACCGGCAGTCTAAATCCCACAGGGATCAACGAACGCTTTTCATTCCACTAATTTATTCGTGTTTTTCTCGTTGCCATGTTCCCACCAATAACGTAGCTCCATTTTCTGCCTTTAAAAGCACACACAACCCACAATTCCTCTATTCGCTCCAATGAAGGGCTAATGCTCGAAACATCAGCTTTTGTAATCGTTACAGTGGCCAAGTTACCATTTCAACTTTGTTGATATATTCAAATTATTTCGTTACCTCCACCGACGCAGCCCCAAACAGTTTCTTTAGAAACTATCAGCCTTTAGAGCAAAATAAAGGACTCTTTTTATTGACCTCGGCTAACAACTCTTGTTTTACTTGGTAATTAGAAGTAATTTTATTTAGCAATAATTTCCTTAAAATCTTCTACAATACAAAATATTAACAGCGTAAAAAGCGATCCAAAATAACTCACTTTCGGCTCACATCTACTCCTTTTTTTTTGTCAAAGCGTCTGGAAAACTATAAATAACGGAGTCAAATCTGAACAGATTCTAAGTCTAATAATCTGATAAGTTAAAGCATATCTAAAACTATACAGAAAGGTGAATGGCAAATCTAGAACCCTATATACACAGGGGTTTCATTAAGGGCCAGGCACTGGGCAAATTGATCGTTTGTGAGGACGGTTTTGCCCACCTGATTTGACGGTCTGGAGGAAAGTTGATCTTATAAAGAAGTTTAGTTCAAAGAGTTTTTCCCGCCTGTGAAAACCAGTTACCCTCCTGCAGAAAACATTAATGAAGCCCCTGTATACAAGGCTGCTAAAAATCATTAAACAATGTCGATGGCTCCCTCGGCAGCTGTGATTTCAATGTCACAATTATTGTAGTCTTGGTAATTTGGTTATTTCAACTTAGTTGAAATTGTAAATTGGCCATCATAGAGTTCAAAGCTGATGTTTTGTGCATTAGCCCTTTGTCAGAGCGATCTAGTTGATTTTGACACAACAGCTGCAAGTTCAGAAGACATATCACTCATAGTACTCACATTAGTGAGTGATATGGCATATTTCAAGGATCTGAATTTTTGGGATTTAGAATTAAGACTTTTTGTGTACCCTCACGATCACTTCAGTGGTGAATTGCCCACAGAGAGCCTGGGACATCCCACTTTGAATATGGTTTCTGGCAGAAAAATGTGATTGCTTCCCATTGCTATTGCATGGTAGGGTTATGTGAAGGGTGGTCTCATGTTGGGGCAGAGCTTTTTGCTGTGGAGGCTGGTGTTAGAATTAGAGATTCTACCACATGCACTCAAAGAAATCCCCCATTACCTGTAAGTGAGATGGATTTTACCTCTGCCTGAAGGAAGCATGAATTGATGGTGGAGGAACGGGTTACTCCTATGGCTACTAGATCTAACCCTGGGATTCAAACAACCAGGACACCCACCCCAACCCCAGAAGAGCAGAAAACTATTAGAAGTATTTCTGGCTGTACAGTAGAACCAGCAGTCTTGTCCCTTGTCACACCTTTAAATGAGCTTGTAAAGAAATTGATAATTTACCCAAGCACTTGCCCAATAGCTTTGTTTTTTTCAGAGAAGAGTGTTTGCAGTTAGACTACATAGGGTTGTTGCAGCAGTGTCAACAAATATTTCTTGCGATTGTGCCTGATGAGTGTCAAGCAATAGAAGATTCAACCAGAAAGCAGTCACAAAATAAATTTGGTACCAAATGGCAGGCAAGCAGGTCATATTACTGCTTCCAATCGAAAAACTGCTTGCAAAACAAATATGACTAAGCCTGCTAAGTCTTAGTCAAGTCCATATGCTACCCTGAAGCCCATAATTTTACAACTGCAGCCACACTGTGGGGTTGTGAAAACAACACTAGTGCTCGCAAAGCTTACCAGATAGATATGAATCAATTCCATGAGTCTTTGACAATTTCTGACTGTGGTCTCAATATTAATTCTAGGTGGCCACACTTAGGAGCTTCCCCTGATGAGATTATTGACTGCAAATTCTGTGGGATGGTTGTGTGTGAAATGAAATGTCTATATGCGCACAAGGATTCCACAATTGCTGAGGCTGCTGGCCAAAACAACTGTTTAAAGAAAGATAAGTTTGTTAAAGTTCATCTTGACAAATGTCATGCCAACTACCAAGTTAAGGCTCAGATTTTTATCTGTGGGGTTGAATATTGTGATTTTGTGGTGTGAACAATAATTGATCTCTGTGCAGAAATTCTCCCTGACCAAGAGTTTTGGGAAGATGCACTCTGTTTCCTCTGATTTCTTCAGTGAGTACATTTTGCTTGAAATTGTGGGGGAGGTAATATACATGCCCAGGCTGTGAAGCTCTAACCATTACATCTTCATCAACATCATCTGGTTGTGAAGAAGAAGAAGGGCTGTGGTGCTATTGTCAACAAGATTTGGAGGGCAGCACATTAATTGGCTGTGACAATGATTTGTTTAAGATAAAATGGTATCATATGTCATGTTTGAAGTTGAAAGGAGAGCCTTTAAGAGACTGGATCTGTCAAATTTCTTTTAGAAAAAATTAACTGAGCAACCACCAAAATGTTACTTTGAGGGTGCTCCTTTCTTTGTCAAAATGCTAACCGAACTTTATGGTTGTTAGTCATATAGGTATCTATTAATGACCAGCATCTGTGACACAAACTAAATGTTGCTTGTCAGTGGTGTACCTTAAAGCTGTGTTTTTGTCAACTTGAGAATTACCGAAGTTCTTTACTGACAAATTATGGCTAGCCTTAACTACATCTCTAAGGCCCTTAGATGAAAAATTGTGCATAAAGTACCTGGGATCAAACTGGTTGTAAGTTCACCTCAATCAAGTGGTACAATGGACTCTGATAAATTGGTGAGTGCATAGCACACTACGGCAGCTTTCATGTCAATAAGAGCCAGTGACTCACCTAGTTTTACCTTTACCAACAAAACGATACCGGCTTCCGCAAAGTATGTGCGTGGTTATCCCCAACTTTGTGTTGTTATTATCAATATTTAGAAAATACAGCATCAATCCCACAAGTATCGGTAATTAGCTGAATCTCAAACTAAACTATAATTATGTGTATGCACCAAGATGCGAAAAAAAATAAAAAAAGAAACATACGGCCTTGAAACCTTAAACAATAATTACTTTTCAATTGCTTGCTTGTTCATACATGTAAAACAACCAAACACAACACAGACTTGTGGCATGATAAGAGGGAAAACTAAAACTGTGAAATGATAATGGCTTCTGCAATTTTAAAAGCACGTGGTGGTGTAGTATCCAACGAAAAAAATTTACCGTTCACACAAAATATATTACAATCCAAACTACAGCACAAGTCTTAAAATAACAGTATTGTACAGCTATAATAGTATTGTCAGCTATTCAGAATGCATAATGTTGACAAGTATGTGCATAACACCTTCAACCTACACTTCAGACAGCTATGTTACACGGATTGTTGTGCATGGTTATCCCCCAACATGGCTAACCCCGGTTTTTTAATTTATGCCAACATCACATGCAAACAAAGAATAGGACTTTTGAATTTCTTTTTTCACCAGCAGGGTCACAATAAGATGAGAAAATTAAACGGTTATTTCCATAGGATCTTGAAGAAATGGGCGGATTGATTCAGGAATGAAGCATATTTAGAGTTAGTTATTTTTGCACATTGCATTGTCAAGTGACAAGTCTTTAATCTTTGATCTTTTGATTTTTATCAGCATACTTCTAAAACAGTAAATACTATACCAGAAGTTGCAATAAAATAAATGAGGTAATGAATTGATGTGTCTCTCTGAGGAATGAAAATATTACAATGCAATAAAAGATGTGAACATAATTTCGATATAATAAGATATATAGGAGGTAAATTTCTACTTGTAAATCATTCTAAGTCCTTAAGGTTCTAGAATATAAAAGAATAAACATTTGGTGAGAGAGTTCAAGCAGTACAGATGGGACTGGCAACAAATTTTCCTCTTTGGTCTTGGAAATAAAAAAACAGATAGAGAAATCTACTATTCACAACACAGCTTTGGTTACAACAAATGTAGGTGAGATATATCATTTTGAAGGTTCTCAAAGGAAAGAAGATGCCTGACCAAACACATTAGGCAACAGGATGGATAGTCTTAGCAGAACCAAGGGAAAGGCTTTTTGATTTGTTCTTTCTAAATGGGAATGACACTGTGTTCGGCCAGAATAGCCTCACAAAATTTCTGAATCAGTTATTTGGTCCAACAACAATAGGGTTTTTTCATCTGTGTTATCTTTCCTTTTATGGCCACTTGGTCCCATTTTGGTTGTTTGACATGTTCAGTGTTTTTACTTCTTGGCTGACACAAGGGTCCAAGTAAGCATATGTGTGTCCTGGTTTTGTGGCTTTGGGAGAAGATTGACCATTTCTTTGATGGATAGAGCACAATTTCATGCATTTCTGTCTTTGATGTTTGTAGAGTCACTGACATATACTTCATTGTCTTGTTGTGGTGTCTTTTAATGGGTGATAGGTTGTGGACATTTGTAATGATAGAGTATGAGGTTGGTCAACTGGAAGGAAACTTTTTGGATTCGATGGCCAACATTTTACAGTTTTGGGGAAGTCTATAACATGTAATAGTGATAAAGAGTAGTTTTTGCTGTTTTGTAGATCCATAAAGTGTGTACAATTGCTAAGAAATACTGAAATTCGACACATTTTGGGATCAAATCATTGATTGGTCTAAAAATACAACAGTTACTGCTTGCAGCAGTTCATTGAGGGGTTCATTAAACCATTGATAGTTGGAATATTAGTTTTCCAGTATATTAACGTTGACACTGGTGAGAATACATGTAACTAAACTTTAACATTTATCAGGAGGGTAGTCTTGTCTCTGGAGTACATAAGGGTGTTGAGTTCCTGTGATTGTCATATCTGAGTACTGGGGTATAAATTACATTCACCATTGGTCATCACTGAGTGAGTCTCGATGCCCCCCTTGTATTGTCTTCCATTTGTATGGAATGGTCACTTAAAGCAGAACCACACAGATAAAACTAAGAATATTTCAAGTGAAAATATTTTGTTTCTCTATGGAAATCACTCTTAGTAGTAATTAAAGAAGGCTTTTGTACATCAAGTGGTCAATTATGGCATACAATGGTGCTTTTTATGGTTCTTTTTCATAAATTCCCCTATTCTGTAGAACCTGTATTTGGTAGTATACCTGTATTAAGTGGTCATCTGCCATTCCCTATGGGGGACCATTTAAAACCAGCTTTACTGTATCTGGTTGTTGCCTCAATCTGTGGTATTCTGCTTGTACTTTTAGATGTGCTATGATGTGTCTGGTTTTAATTGTCCAATCTGGCCCTTAGTTTAAATGGTGTTGCCTATGGATTTTGAAGCTGACTGCAATCTCATTTACTGCTGTGATTTGCTAATCTGTGTGTACTGAGCAGGCCTATTCTAGCCTTATGGGAAATTGTGGTCTTTGGATTTCTGGAGTTGGTAGTTTTCCTGGTTACACTAGTTTCTGATCGAAGAAATTTTAAAGAAAAATCCTGATAATGTTACCCTTGGCGGGCTAAAAGGAAACAGTAGTTATTATTATTATTATTATTATTATTACAATAACTATGAAACACTGACAATATTTATAACGACAATAAGACTGCTACAATTCTATGTCTTGATCAGACTCCACCATGGACTGGGCATTGCTTTTGTTAACATTTGACTGCTGTTGTTCGCCTTATAGAGGAAGTCAATATGACTTTGCAAGGTTTGTTTGCAGAATAAATTTTCCACATACATAATAAATATTCAAGCATTCTGGTTTCTTATTGTATTCAACATCAATTTAGAGAACTAATAAAAAGTATGGTTTGAATAAATAGATCAAACAATACAGAGCTCTATATACAACAAAAGTTATAATTAAAATTTGAGTTGTTTTGCTGCATAAGGTACTCTTGTATTCTTGTTCTACTTTGGATGAAGGACTGACAAGATGAATTTGCCTCTTGAATGAGCTCAGAGATGGTAAAGTTCTTAGTTTAGTTGAGAGTTGATTCCATAGCCTGGGTCCAAAACATCTTTATGAGTGTTTCCTTAATCTTGAAGGGTTAAAATACTTACCTCTGAGGGTGTAAGGAGAGTTTTTCGCAAGGATCAAATTTATAATGCTCTGAGGGCAGAGATTGTGAGTCAGTTTGAGTCAATTGCAAGGTTACCCCCAGCATTAAATTTGCTGGTACCCTTAAATTTTCCTAGGTGAAGAGAGGCACTGTGAGAGTAAAGTGTGTTGCCCAAGAACATAACATAATGTCCCCGTCCAGGGCTCAAACCCGGACCACTCAATCCAGAGTTGAGTGCACTAACCATGTGGCCACTGCACCTCCCACATGTTTAGCATATGCTGATAAAAATACCCTTTGGCCAGCAGGCCAAAGGTGAACAAAGAAGTAACTGTAATGCCATATATAACAGGAGCCTTCTTTCATACAGGGTAGACAATTTATCCACTCAAGTAGCTGACCATGGGTGGATTTGCTATTTTGAAGTCTGCACACTATCCACTCTCCCTGACAAGTTTGAGCTATCTTATTGCTTGCTTGGCAGAAATGTCACATGAGATGGCAATAGAGGAAAGGTGGGAACAACTGCACTTTTGAAAAGTTGTAGGTTTGGGGTTGTAAGCACAAGGTTCGTTAGTCTCACTATCTTTTGACGCACTTTCTTGCATATGATTGTAATGAGCTCCAAAGACGTTTAGTATCACTAGGCTTTAATCACGAAAAGCAATCAAGATGGTTTACTAGCGTGGTCAACAATCAAGGTAGAAATGCATCATGGAAACTCAGTCAATCAGGATCGCACAGCATGATGGCTTACACGATATTTTTGTGTGCACCAAAATCAAGTTTATTATCGATAGTGACACCCAGAGGTTCAAAACTTTTTAGTGTTTCAATGATAATTCCTGGAACATTCACATTAATCTTGTTGTCCACCTGCCTACCACTATTAGTATGGTATAACCCCAAGTAAGTAATAGGATTATACCATAGGAAATTTTTGTGGTGTTCACTTTGAGACTTTTGTTAATGGTAGACATATCTTCACTGAGTTCAGAGTGCTGACGATCATCAGCATATATGCGTCCATTCTCGTTAATTTCATATGCTGTCTTTATGAAAATTTTCCAAGCAGCAGTCCCAATGCCGAGACTTTGGGACAACCTTTTGCCCAAGTAACTTTTTCATGACACCACCTTCACTCTGTTGGAGGGATTGCACAAGAAGCTGTGTACCAATTTGATTTCTGTAAGTCTTTATTGAATTTGTTGCCAATGTACATACATAAATAATGGTAGTAAATAAATCAAATCAGAAATATCAAATAGAAATGGGTTAAGGATGTAAGGCCCTCCATTTCCATTCAACTTTAGACGATCATGTACATCAAAATTAGTATGTACAAGATTTGATCTACACTAAAATTATGAATGAAATATGGTGAATAAATATGAAAATAAGAATATTCAATATAACAACCTAATCATGGATCTAATGGTTGGTATTATACCACCAGTGAATGGAAAAGTATCTGAAGTTATAGGTAACTGATTTCAGGCTACTACTGAAATTGGGTAGAACGATATTTCTAAACATTGAAACTGGTCTGGTCTTTAAAAATGGGAGTGCATCAGGGACTCGTTGCCTAATTTCATACCATTATTTATTAATGTAGGTTAAATTAGGGCAGCCCATAGGGCTGATGTGGACCTAAAATATAATACAATTCTTGTTATAAAATAGTACAAAGATTATTACAAAATTACATTGATGAAAATATTTTAATAATACAATATAAAATATATAAAAGTAAAATATATAAAGTAAATATATTAAATGATTCACTTCTGAAGTTCTTTCATAATGATAGTCTTAATAATAAATAAAATCATTGTCTTTATTCTTATTTAAAATAGCTTCCTTGTCAAAAGTAAAGTTATTAATATCCACAACAGACTTTCTTAGAATGTTTTTGAAGGCATCTGTGTTTACTTCGGAAATTTTAACTTTGCTGTTCAAATAATTCCAAATATGAGGGCCTCTATATTGAGCTGATTGTCTGCCAAAATCAGTTTTAATCCTCTTAATAGTCATTTGATTGGGTATTTATTTATTTATTTATTTATAAGCTTTGCCAAAAACAACTTGGCAGGAGAGATCTCACAGAGCTAATGTTTCATTAACAAGACTCTACACAATCAAACAAAAAAAAAACAATTACAAATTACAATCACAAATTACAATCGAGTGGTAGGAATTATGTGATTAGAAATGGTTAATTAGCAACAGAGTTTGGCTAGTAATGCTGTTATTGGTCTGCTCATATGACATTTTATGCAGACACTTTTGAAAGTTTGTGGAAATGCAGGATCATACACAGTTGAAGTTAGATCTAGGTAATATTTCTTCAAATTAGTTTTTAAAAACATTAATAGATGGCGTATTGACCCTCAAGTATTCTGGAAGTGTATCAAATGTTCTTGAGGCTCTAGAGTAGAAACTCTTCTGGAACGTAACAGTCTTAGCTTTAGGTATATCTAACAAAATACTCTTTGATGAAGCAGTATGTCTAGTTACTCTAACAGGTTTAGATATCTTAAATTGGGTGTCAGTATTGTTGACAATTGATTTATAAGTATAAACTAAATCTAGGTATTCGTGCCAATAGCAAAGAGGTATGAGTTCTGTGAGTTTTAGTCTCTCTTTGTACGAGATGTCAGTTCTGTATGGCAGTGAGAGTATATACTTGGTGGCACGCCGTTGTACTCTTTTGATGATCTCAATCAGTGTCACGGACTGAGGAGCC